>NC_142081.1:104974573-105274573 GCF_054644295.1 Miniopterus natalensis
AAGAAGGTAGGTTTTGTCTCTAATAAATGAGAACAAAAGAAACTTTTTAAAAAAATAGTTGTATCATTCAGCTTTATGTAGAATTTTAAAATTAGTTTCTGAAGAAATCATGTGAATATTTTCTTGTCTATTTTTCCCCTGAATGTTGAAGATTGCATGTATGTATAGGTTTAGTGAAATCCTGAGACTATCATGTTTCTCTGTTCCCTTCATTTCTTTTTCTGTCAGGGCTGGACATAATATAGAATTAGATTGTAGTTTATTTCTTATTATATAATTTTTCTACTTGATTTAAAATATTGATTAGTGACTCTTTTTGACCCTTTGGGTGTAGCTCTTTAATGGAACTAGATTTCCCTAGCTGGATCTAAAATAAAATCTGTCTCTATGCACAGCAACGGAGCATGAAGTCAAGAAAATGTTTTCCTTTGATAAGCTTGAAAAGTCAATTTCAAGGATAAAGTACCTTGATAAAAGTGAATGAGAATAGATAAATACAAATGAAAACCAGAAGAAATAGAGACATAGATATGTGATATCTTCTACTTTTTCTAAATAAGAAAGTCAGTTATACCTAAAATGCAGGTACTTTGCAAGAATAAAACAACAATTAAAGGTAGAATGTGGAAAAAAAATTGAAACTATTATAAATGAGAATATGAAAATATTTTAAGCAAGATTTTAGAGACATTTGCCTGTGAGTCATGTCAAATTTTATTAATTTCCTATTAATTTTGAGCATATTCTAAAATATATCTCTTTATTGATTTCAGAGAGAGGAAGGAAGAGGGAGAGAGAGTTGAAAGATCAATGACGAGAAAGTCATCAGTGATTGGCTGCCTCCTGCACGCCCCCGACTGGGGATCAAGTGCGAAAACCGGACATGTGCCCTGACCAGGAATCAAACCGCTATCTTCTGGATCATATGTCGATGTTCAACTCCTGAGCCATGCTGGCTGGGCTGAACATATTCTAGGTATATTAACAAAAAATATCAGTTTAGATTCTTTTATTTCTCTAAATTTTCAATTAAAAGCATAGATACAAAAATTAATTATGATTAAAGCTTCATTTAGAAAGTATTCATATTAGCTATATTCATCTGAGTTTGTATGGTAAGACATTTTTCCCAGTTCCAAAAACCCCATCCAAGTTGCATCATTGCAAACTCCAAATTAATAGAATAGTAATGCGTTTTAGGCTGTTTTTCTTTCCCCAGTGGAAATTTAAAAAGATATTCAGGGTGAGTCATTGAAATGCACATAATCACAGCTTCTCCCGTGCAATTATTTCTAATTTAACATTTAGATTTTTTAATATAAAATAATAAATACAAAGTGAAATGTAAAGAATAAAATTTTAATGAGGAGAAATCAGCTCACCTAGTGTGCTATGTAAACCTTGAAAATCTAACATACTTCAGGATGTTATACAACTATGGATTTTATATTATTTAAGAAAATAGTATTTTAAGTATTATTAATAATATGATATAATTTTGGCTGCATTTTTATAAAATATTTTATTATTTTTCAGTGCAATTCTGTGCAGAACATACACATCACTTTTCTTTCTTTTTTTTTTTTTTTGCTTTTCTTTTATACTAGGGAATTGAAAACCAGAGAAAGCAAATTTTTAACTGAGGTTGCAAATATAGCATTTGAGAGATGGACCCAAAACATAATTTTTAGACTATTTCCACTATATCTCTCATTAGCTAGATGCTTTAAAATATGTAAGTAAAGTATTAAAATTAAAACAAAAAAATAAATGGATTTCTGCCAACATCCTACTAGCAATGTTACGTCAATCAGGGCCTTTTAATGCTTTACTGGTGCCACCCGTTAGTCTAGGAGACTCCTCCTCCCAAGTTGCTGACCTTTTTCCCCTTGGTTGTCTTACTTCTCCTGATTCCTTAGATTTCTGTAATTCTGCATTTTGGCAGTTCATTTTTTCCCCTCTCTGATTCTATTATTATCTCCCTCAAACTCTTCATCTGTAATATGCATGTTACATTATTGTTTGCACTTCCAAAGTCTTACTTCAGATGTTGCTCCTCTTGCCTTCCCTTTCTTGAGTCCTACCTTCAATCTCTGGCATTCCAATCTCTTGGGGTTCCATGTTTCTCTCTGACTCATAAATTAATTCCAAAGCCTTTAGCCTGGGATTTTTGGCCCCACATGTTTGCCTCAAGTCTTCTCAGCTATTAATTTCTACTCTCCATTGCATAGTGGACAAGTTAGTTTTCATGCTCCCACCTGTTTCTCTTTTAGTCCTTGTTTGATTTCTATCTCTTCCTTGCTTTTTTTTTTTTTTTTAATATATCTTTATTGACTTCAGAGAGAGGAGGAAGGAAGAGGGAGAGAGAGAGAGAGAGAGAGAGAAACATCAATGTTGAGAGAGTCATTGATCAGCTGCTTCCTGCACACCCCCACCTGGGGATCGAGCCCACAACCCAGGCATGTGCCCTGACTCCCCCTTGCTCTTTTACCTGAAAAAATACATGCCACCTCCTTCAAGACATCTGTACTGATCCTCCCCAATGAAATATGATCTCTTACCTGAAACACAAGTTAACAAAGACAACACCACCACCAGTAACAATAAAAACTATCATTTGGGGAGCAATCACTATATGTTAAACTCTATAGTAAACTCTTTGGGGTTTTCTTTTTTGCATTATTTGATTCCATCTTTAAGTCACCCTCCAACTGCACATCTTGTATTTTTGTTCGATTCTGTGCTTGTTTGAGCCCACTATGATCTTTTTCTAACCTAGAAACAGCAAGTTTATTAAAGTTTGTTAAAGGTAAAGTTATGATTGATTTATCTTTATACTTTTTGCTATAAACTTTGTAGTACTAGGCAGTGAATTGGTATTTTAAAATATATATATATTTTTTACATATATATATGTAAAATGGTATATATATATATATATATATATATATATATATATATATATATATACCATGATTGAGTGATATGTTAAATCAATGGACAATATCCACCCTGATAATTCAGGCTCTTAAGTGTGTGTTTGAACTGATTTACCATTTGCATTATCACTGTTAATTCCACTGACCATTTTAATGACAAATCAGTTTATTTGGTGTAGCTCCCTATTCTCACAAACAGCTGTATTCAGTTTATAAAGAATAGATTTTCAGAAGGTATTTCAATGAATCTCCACTCCTTATACCAATATTTGATTTTGCACTTTCATTTCATATTTTTTCTCTGACCTTATCATATACACTATTAATTTGACACAGCCATGTACACATGGAGGTTAAAGAAAAACATCAGTATCTTAATGTTAGATAACAAACATGAAAATAACTAAAAAGCTAATGGGTATGACATAATTCAGGAAAATACTGATGAAAACAGCACCTTAACATTATGGTCTTATTTACTGATGAAGACTGAAGTGGAATTTAATTGTGTTTTCCTACTGAACCTAAAAGTTGTTTTTTTCCCATAGAATATTAAAAAAAATCGTACTCCAAAACAGTGTGTCGGGAGTTCCAGAGATGAATTCCCCCCCGATATCCACTAGCTACATATGTAGAGTCCATTAATTTCACACTAACATAGTTTTAAAATTTTCTTTAATGTCCTGTTGACAAGAATTGCATGCCACTTTGAAAATGCATGATATTTAAAATACGTTGCCTCTTCTATATGCAAGTATTGTTTAACAGTGTACAAGTAATACTCTAATACTGTATAACAATTGTAACAATCTACATTTCAAGCTCTGAAG
This sequence comes from Miniopterus natalensis, assembly GCF_054644295.1. NCBI lineage: Eukaryota > Metazoa > Chordata > Mammalia > Chiroptera > Miniopteridae > Miniopterus > Miniopterus natalensis. The sequence goes on from NC_142081.1 coordinate 104,978,343, forward strand.
AAGAATAAAGAAGCTGAAAAATGTTTGTTATTTTATTGTTTTCACTTTTAAATGATCTGCAGGTATATTCCATGATAAAGCAGATTATACTTAATTGTCATTTATTCTAGGACTAAATTGTAAACATTAAAAATAATAAATATTATTATTTATGTTTGGATTGACTTTTCCTTGTTTCATTAATACAACTCAGTTATGTACATGTTGCTATTCTTTACTCTTTTTCCTAGCTCAAAACAAGCTGATATAATTGTTATACAGTACTTGAAATACACTGTTAAAAACTACTTGTATATATGAGAGACAACTTATTTTAAATATCATGCATTTTCAAACTGACAATTCTTGTCAGCATATTAAATAAAATTTAAATCTATGTTTGTGTGAATTTAATGGGCCCTACATATGTAGTTAGTGGATATTGGGGGAAAATTCATCTCTGGAACTCCCAAAACAATTTTGGAATATTCTTCTTTGGAATATTCTATGAGGAAGAAATAATTTTTAGGTTCAGCAAAACTACCCAACTAAATATTTTACTCACTTCTCAACAAAGAAGCAGAACACAAATTCATTAAGTTATCTAGTAAAACTTTATTTATAAGGCATTTATTTAAATTTGAGAACGTTTTCATGTAAATTTTTAAGGCAGATCACAGGTGTTCATGAACTATATTAAGAGCAATGTTATTCTAAGGTCATAGTTCTAAGTTTACGTTACATGGAAAGTAAACGGTAGTGGTTTTTGGTTTGTTTGCCTGAAAACCAATGACATTTTTCCATCTCCTTTCTGATTACCTTTGTCTAGCTCCAAATCTCTCTCTTTTTTTTTAATATTGTGGTCTTTTTTTTTTTTTTTTTAATATATCTTTATAGATTTCAGAGAGAGGAAAGGAGATGGAGAGAGATATCTAGAAACATCATTGATTGGCTGCAGCCCGCAACCAGGGCATGTGCCCTGACCGGGAATCTAACCGAAATCGCCTGTATCCTAGGTCGACGCTCAACCGCTGAGCCACGCCCGGCCAGGCTCCAAATCTCTTTTTTCTTCAGGGTGCTAAAAATATTTTCCACTACCTTTATACTCTAAAGTACAGTTATTTTTACTACTTTCAATACTCTCTGGAAATAAACTGTGAATTATAATATAATAAAATAAAACTGTTCTCTTGGTGTAAATAGATATAAGCAAGACAAAAATCTAATCAAATTAATTCATATATCCATGACTTATATTCGTGTAATTATAATGAGACACTTTGATTTCAAAACACCAAACTTAATTAAGACAATATTTAGTTAGTGAACAAAAGACAGTGAGACATTCTAAACACTGACTTAAATGAAAACATTTTTATGCAACTCTTTATATTCAATAACTAGAAAAATTTAAATTTTGCATTATTTGCATGTCATACGAAGAACACCCCTACTCATCTCGACCTAATATTCAAAGTACTGCAGGAGGAAAAACTGAGTTAAGACATAGTTTTGAATTGAAGTAATTAGCTCCATAATATACATATTTAAAGAAAAAATTGATTTGTTAATCTGAATATGCAAGAAAGGTGAATTTTTGGAATTTTCACCTTATTTTAACCAGATAGGGTCTTCAGTATTCTACCTCAGAGTGTATATATTCAGTTTTAATGTGCTAGAAATATATATTATTTTTATATATAATTTGTATACCTAATGATATCTAATTTAAATTCCTTCCTAAGATTATTTGATTATCTCTAAGCTATTTCTTCAGGTAGGTTCAAAAAGCACATATTGAGCATCCGTATGTCACCAGTTGGACTAACAACTAAAGACACAAAGTTTATTAAGGTCTAATGCCTATACCTGAGAATTTGCAGTCTGGCTGGGTAGTCAGAAATATCATGGATCATTTCCATGCTAATCAGTAAGAGGGAAGATTCTACAGGGGTTTGATAATGAATGTAGAACATTAATGGAGGGAGATTCAGTCTTCTTAGTAGAAACAGGCAATCAGAAATCCTCCTTAAGGTGATGTCTAAGCTGAGTTTTGAAAGATGCCCAGGACTTAGTTTGTTGGGAAAATTGTAAGGGGTAAAGATACCAGCATTCTTAAAGGCTTAGAGGGCCAGAAACAGCATGCTGCATATGGGAAGTGAGAGGCTGACTCAGCATTGCGTCAGTGAAAACTGAAGACAGAAAAGGCACACCTGCGGCTAGAGAGAGGCGGGGATCAGGTCATGGCATGCTCCCTCGGTGGCTTCGCTGAAGAGTGGGCTGCCTCTTACTGTTGCTGTTCTCTTCCCTGAAAGACCGAGTTCAAACTCTACACGCGCCTAATTGGATTCAGCAAGTGTGTCCAACAGGGGAAATTGAATGTACTGCCTTAGCAGGAAAAGATGGCATTTAATCTTGTACAGTTAGTGCTCATTATATCACATTGATCATAGCAAAATAATTCTGAAGTTCTAGTCAACAGAAGGCATATTTTTTCTTTAGGTTTGTATTGCTAATAGAACTTAAAATGTTTGCTCATCTATGCTTAGCTAAAGAAAAGTATGTATTGATTAAATATTAAAGATTAGGAATCAGAGAGCCAAAGAGATCAGATAATATGTCAAAAGATTCCATAATTACCAAAGGAAATATAAAAGGTTCAGGTAATCTGTTTGCAACTCATGTGTAAAGAATGGTCGAATTGACCAACTGTATTTATGTTTGTTTTTCATAATAGTGACCTTAAGAAAAAACATCGCATATTAAAGTAGCCAACTTTATTAGGATACCTAATCACTTTGTTTGAACATTTTTGAAGTATATTATTGCTTCAATGCTTATTCCAGAGACCAGAATAATCTTATGTATAAGTTAAAAACAATGGTTTTAGTGCCAACTTGATTTGTGTGGGTAATGTGAACTGATCTATAAGACTACTGAAATGCTATACTATACCATTTTATTTACCTATTAAAGGGATGTTACATTAAATTGGATGCCTGATTAAACAATATTAATCTGATAATATTTTCTAGGAAGTTTTATTTATGACTTGAGTAATGGATTTTTTTTTTATAGGTCCATGTTATTAGGTTAAAAATAGAAAGGAATGGATATTAGTTTAATTTAATCAACAAGATTTAATGATTAAATAGCTAATATGTGCTCAGGGAGAAGTAAATGTTTCAATAAATTTTTAATAAGATCTTAGATATTTTTAAATAACAAATATTCTTGCAAAAACAATAAAGGAGATTTTTAATTTTTTTTTATTGGAAGAGATCTGGTAGAATTATTACAGTTATAGTCATGGAGTTTTATAATTTTTAAGGACTCCTTCACGTACATTATTTTATTTTACCCTTACTTCATGAGAAAATATTTTATAGATGACATTGTAGCTTGAGAGGTTAAGTGACTTAACTAAACACACACCTGATTGGTGGCAGAACTGGGGCCAGAATTTCTAGTCCAGTGCCATTTTTCACTTTGAACTGCCAAATTTTGTAGAAGATTTAAATATTTAAGTCTGTAATGGGCAGATTGTAAAATAAACCATGCTTTTTAATTGTAAAGCCCAAAGGATATGATAGGATGAGTGCACTCAATCAGGTTTAAGAATTAGAGACTGATTAGCAAGGTGGCCTAGGGAATATTTGGTTTCAAAGACTTACTTCCACATGCCAGTTACACAGGAGAGTAATCATTGTTTAGCTGCTTGCGTGAGCCAACTACAAGAACAAGAACAATTAGACACTGGTACTTTCTCCAACATTGCCTACTGTGAATCTTTTAATCCACCTTTAGATTTGACATTTTTATTTACACTTTTTGTTTTTCTCATAATCCCTCTGTTCCTCATATTTATCTAGTAAATCCCTGACTTGTTTGTGTTCCTCTAGCATACACATGTCTAAAACATAAATCCCCTACCCTCATAATGTATGTATAGAGTGAAACCTCAGCATGCTTATCTATCATAATCAAGGACACAAATAGAATATCCAGTAGATTCAGTAGTTGTTTAACATTTGCCATATTATGCAAATTTGATTTGTAGAAACAAATAAAGATGCCAAATATAACACACAATTGGAAATTGGATGCTTTACAAACTAATTTTCATCATATTAGAATAGACCCTGTACTTATTTTATTTCCTTAGATCATAATTGGAAATGAATATAACTGAATATTTTTAGAATTTGTTTCACCTAAACATAACATAATTCTAGCAGAGAAAACCCACAGAGTTAAAATGAGCATCGTTTACACAATAGGCAAAATAATCTGGTACATATTTTTATCAGTAAAATTTTGTGCCTAATCAACAAGATAACGGAGGAGCAATAGGAAAAATCTGGAGATTATTGGAAAGTATGAGTGCTTTTACACTGTATTCCATTTCCCTGCCTGTCTTCTTTCATTTTATAATCTTAGAGGAGAAACAAATAGTTTCTACAGCCATGATGGTGCCATTTTAAACAATTTACATAAAGTTTTATTCTTTACATCTCAGAGTAGGAAGATGGTGTTCACTGTAAGTACCTCCAGGAAATGATCCATGTTGCTCTCACAGCAGCAGGGTAGCATACAATGTGAATATTGGCCACTGTACTGACTGTGTTCTTGTGCAGGTGCATGGTGAGCACTTTCCAACTACCATGCTCATTCCTGTCACCTTCACTCACCAGACACATCACATTTAGAGCAGATAACATGGTGGAAACACAACATAAAATCTAAACCTTTAATTAATTAAGTAGAAGTGATCTGAAAGCTTCAGGGCAGCACTAATTTTGGACTAGATATTTGGGTGGAGAAACATGTGGGTAAGGCACATGGTTCTGGTGATGGTTTCACAGGCTTGTGAAAATAATATCATTACATATCAGATTATACACTTTAAATACTTCAGTATATTTTTTGTCAGCTATACCTCAATAAAGTTGGTAAGATAACACAACACATATTTTCATCTCAAAAAAGATCATATTAAATATGCTATATCAACTATATTAAATTAAATTTAAGTAAATTTTAAATGTAAACATAAAAGTCATTGTTCAGTTTTTAATAATTATTTTTTCACCATAACAGATTTTTATCTCATAAAATATTTCTCTAAGTTAAAAATAAATTAATTAATGCAACTACTTATGGAAAAATTTAAAAGCTAGAAACGTATTTTTAACAATACATAAAAACTTCTGACATATTCATGAATTTAAGATTTTTTAATATTTCTTCAGTCCCTTTTCATTAACTTTATTTTTGTAAGTTTTATCCTTATTTTTATGTTGTAAAAGTTTATGTAATTTACATTCTCATTTATAATCATTACTTTTTAAATTTAGTATTAATCTAATGTTTGTGTCACATCAATTCAGTACCCACCAGCAATCCTTTTTATTTACCTTCTCCATTCTTTTTGATCCATCCTCAATTGACTGGATTTTGTCATCATTTGCCACCACCCAACAATATGAAAGTGAAAGGTACTATAAGCTCTGGTTTTAAATGCTATGTGTATTTGAGAATCCTTTATTCTCGCTTTTATAGTTTAATGACATTTTGGCTGGATATATTGCTCCATATATAAATGTTACTCCATTCATTGTTACCATGAAAATGTTTAGAATGTATTTATGAGCCTTGTTGCTGCCAACAGTGACTCCAGGAAATTTCTTCTCTTCCCAGTTTGCTGAAGAACTACGCCATCATCCCCAAAGTGCAATAACCTAGCTAGGATATGTGCCAGAGTGTGGGCCTTCTACACCATTTTTCCCCTTGGAATATAGTGGAGTCTTTATTTTAAGAAAAAATTCTTGTAATTTGGGTAATTTCAATTTTATTAGTTCAGACTACTACCTCAGGGATGCTTTATTTTTATAGTGGATGGTGTTAGACTTCTCTATTTATTAGTTCCTTTCTGATTTGTAGTCACCTTTTTTCCCCTATGTACATGTACCCTGGTTATATTGTCTTTTTACTTAATACATGCTAGTTACTCAACTTCAGCCACAATTTTTTTCTCTTGTTTCTAATTTGTTATTTATTTTATTATAGGTTGCTTTGTGTATCATTTTGTTTATGTAGAGTTGAATTTCTATTTGTATCCTTTTTTGCTGTTTTAATTGCTCATCTATAAACACTTGTTTGACAGAATTCAATTTCGTAGTAAGCTACCCTTCATAGAGCACATACACATTTTTCTTTATTCCTGGATTATGCTTTTTGCTCAGCTGTCTTGTCACATTCATTTCCTTTGTAAATGTTGCTTATATTTTGTACTCCTAATGTGGCTGCACAACTGCCTTGAAATTTTTTACAATATTGTTCTGGATTTAGCAACTCACAAGAGGCAATTAATTTGTTTTGCTATAGAGTGATTGGCTTCCAAACTATATTTCCGCTGCCCCCTCTCAGGCTAGTGCTTGAAGTTCTGTCCACATCATGAACAGCAGGGCTGATGCAGTGATATTTAGTCTCACTTAAGACACTTTGAAAAGGCAGCCTATTTTTACTTTAGATGTCACAGTGAAATAATATGTAGTGTGCTTAGTTTTAGAATCAAACTGTGTTTACTTTAATAATCAAAGGATTACTTAGGATTTAAATGTTATTTTCTTCCATCTGTTGATACTTGAAGGGAGATTATCCATGAAAAGTCAGATATTCAAAGTGCAGCTTCCTTTGGGATGCTAAAAAACGTGGAATTAGGACTCTAAGAAATTCAGTTCTCATTCCAGATGTGCTGCTTATGACTGCATGCTGTTAGGCAATTCAGTTAACTACCTTGTGTCTCATTTTTGAACTTAAGGAATACAGGGGTCTAATTGATCTTGAAGGCTGTTGTTTCATTTCTGATTCTAAAACTCTATAATCATCCTATCCTATTTCTTCATGACTGGGCGATTAGAACAACTCCTCTTCTTTTGAAAAGCTTATATTTGAATACAATACTGTAATAACAAATACTTCACAGTTAACAACCTAATTTCCAAAGATCATGCACACATTTTTTTTATTATATATTCAAAACTGCCTGGAACCTAGGCAAAGAAGGTTTTATTATCCTTAATAGCAGTTACGTGCTCTGAAGTCAGGCTTTTACCCTTCAGCTCCCTGGTGTATTAAATAGATATCATGATGTCTAACTCAGTGTTGCTGCAAGGATTAAATCTGCCTGACATGGTAAGTATCAAATCAATGGCAGCCATTAATATTAGTGTAACTTTTTAGCTATAATATTTTTCACTGTTCTTATTGCATTGCACTTATTTTTAAGCAGAAAACCTAAAAGTGGTAAAGGATAAGTAACTTGCAAAATTTGAGCAGCTAACAAAGGGCAATGCTAAGATTCCAACCCAGGTGTTTCACTTTAAATTTCATCATAGTTAAATCCTATTTACTATATTTAAAAAGCATATAGCATTCTTATATAACCCAGCAAGACATGTGTGTAGTAGAATAGACGAGCTTGCATGCCCTAATTTGTGAGGTATCTGTGCCCTTCTAGTTTGTCTCTTTATTGATTTAAATATTTGTCAGGGTAATTCAAAATTTCAGAACAGGGGTTTAGCGCCCATCAATATCTGTTTCACTTTATTATTTTACTGATGGATGATTTATTAAATTTATTAAACAGTTAGTAGACTGTTGCCTACTATGACTGTCTCCTACCAGGAGGGTTATGTTCCTGAAGTCTCCCATGGTAGAACATTTTATAGCTGACCAACTTAAAATTCTATAGGAAAACATGACAAGGGAGATCAAGATTATGAAGTAAGATATTAAACCTTTTGTCTACTTTATAAAACTTGAAATAAAATAATATAAAATCAACCCACTAATGAAAATCATGTAAATGATATCATACATATATTCAAAAGCAGGTAGTGTCTGTTACTCACAATTTAAAAAATAAATTTTAAACTCTCTTTTAGGAAGTTTAAAAAACTATTTGAATTGTTTTTATTTTGTAGAGAATATCTATTCTGAAAGGAATTTTGTGTATCTGATCTTCCAAAAATCTTTCTCATTTTATGACTCAGTGCTATTGATTTCCATCTTCTCATTCTCTTATTGGAGTCAGAAATGCAGAAAAGCTTGATCTTGATCTTGCAGTTTTAAGATTGAACAAAGTTTATGTAACCTTTATTCAACCTTATCAGCATTATTAAATTGTTGGGTAATATATTTATTTCTAAAATCTATCTCCAATATTTATGTTTCTATAACTCCAGGTCTCCCCAGATAGTTTCATGAGCTCCACCTTCTTACAAGTAGTTTGGTTTTCTCACTCCTTATGGACAGAGAAATCATTTTCCAAATCTCATCATATTTCACTTTATTTTTTTATTTTTAGGGAGGGCTTTTTAAAAATAACTATGTTTTCAAAGAACTTATATGCATATATGCCTAAACCATGGACACAGACATCAGTGTGGGGAAGGCCTGGGGAGGGGGGAATGTGGGGGGGGAGGGGGGAATGTGGGGGGGAGGGGGGAATGTGGGGGGGAGGGGGGAATGTGAGGGGGAGGGGATCAGTGGGGAAAACGGGATAGACATCTGTAAGACTTTCAACAGTAAAGACAAATGTTAAAAAAAGAGAGAGACACACAAAAGGAAATACCTTTGTTTTCTTCCTCTACCATCCACTCTGTCTAAGTTTCTCATTCTTGGTTATTTTTTCAGATGATATTTAATAGGAATTATGAATAATCTTCAAGTAATAAAACCATGATTTTCCTCATAAAGAAGAGATATACACAGCATATTTGCATTAGTAGACCTTTAAATTTGAGTGTTCATAGCAGTGTTGATTTTTTTATTATATTGGTATTTTCACACCTAGAATTTACCCACCCTATTCCTTTTTATTAAAATATAATTTCAAAGTAATATTCGTGAATACAGCAAGTATTTTAAATTCCTTTGAATTTTGAATATTAATAATATTAAGCCAGAAGATTTACAACAATAATTGAATTATGTAATAATTTAATTTTCTTTCAACAAAAATTTGATGTTCTTCAAAAATAATGGCAGAACTTAGAGAATAAAACACTTTTCCTAAAACCTATAAAAAGAATAGTACTGTCGCATCACTCTCAGGATACCACTTCTGGACTTTACAAAATTATGCACATATTCTTGCTATTTTCCTACCTCTATGACCAATTAAACATATTGTTAAGGCACTGACCACTGACTTAGAAGTGAGCAGATACTGGCCATCGACCAATTCTTTTAATGGGAAAAAATTAAATGGTGTCCCCATATTTTCCCAGTCAATTGAATTAAACACTTCACTTTTATAAGAAACATGTTAGAAGTTATGGAACTTGCTCTAATTTCAGTTTATTTCAATTCTTAATATATCAGCATATGAATAATGTAAGGATGGATTTATATTAATAAAACAAATATAAACACTTATTGTTACATTAAAATGTTTTATTGCGGTTTTCTTCTTTTCTTATTTTGAAATATGTAAAAACTAAATTTTCACATTCGTAAAATTATACCGAAGAAGATTCTGTTAATAAAACTCACATTTATATATTGTCAAGTGAAACATGAAAACATTCAGAACAGCTAGCAAGAGCTCTTTTTTTAATTTTATCTTTATTATTGAAAGTATTACAGTGACCCCCTTTTTTTCTTATAATGAATTCAGAACAATACTACCAAACAAAAGTCATTGTCATAGAAATAAGCTAAATACATATATTACTTGACTAAATAACACAAAAATATTATGGATAATTAAGTGTACAATGTTTAAAATTATAATTCTTAGAATGTAATTAACTTAAATCCTAGAAACAGTGTGCTAGGTCCAGTCCTCTAAAAGCTTTAAACTTAGTTGATCAGTAGTTCTTAAAATTTGATATGCAACAGAATCATTTAGAGAGTTTGTAAAAATGCAGAAACCCAGGATCCTACATAATCTGCCAATTCAGAATATTTTTTTTTTACCTTTATTGTTGAAAATATTACGGTTGTCCCCTTTTTACCCCCACTGATCCCTTCCACCCTCAAATCCACCCCACCTGCAGGCTTTCCCCATACCAATGTCTGTGTCCATGGGTTATGCTTATAAACATATAAGTTATTTGGTTAATCTCTCCCCACCCGCTCCTCCATCCCCACCTTCCCTCTGAGATCCCTCAGTCTAGTTGCTTCTAGTTACTCAGAATATCTTGAGTAAGGCTCTGGGCACTAAAAAACCGTGGCTGATTCTAATGGACACTGATTTGATCAAAGGCACTGCTATAGATGATGCAGTAGAATATAAATGGATGCAGGGTAAACATAATTCTTTTTGTTTTACTCTGCTTTAAAATTCCAATTTGAATTAATCTGTATTAGTGCTCTCTCAAATTATTTTCATAAAATGATCTTCACCATATAATAGTATATCCTCTCTATTTGATCAGAGAAATATTATTCAACTCTGATCAAATTTCAGAAATTTTGTTTTGCTTCACACTAAACAAGCTAATTTTGGAATTAGGAATTCCAAATACCTCATTTCATTAATGGTGCTGAAAAATGTGGATGGCATCCAAAGGAATAGTACTGTAATGAGGCAAGATCTGACAATGATGTCCTAAGAGAACTGATTAAAGGAACCACCTTTTGTGTTTTTTAAAAATGAAAAGATTACAGTTATATTTAATTGCATCTTTCTGCTTTGTCATGTGGTTATTTACTTTGCATCAAGACATGAAATGAATGCCTTTATACTTTCAGCTTTGGAGGCTTTATATTTAAGGAAGTTTTGATTTTATATTTACAATTGTTTTGCTCCAAAACTTGAATTAACTATTAAAACCCATTTATAGTGAAAGAGCATGAGAGGGAGTACTGACATGGCACTGACAGTAAGTTATTGAAATGCTTTTATTAATTTATAGTTTGGTCTGTTGATGCTCTTTTTTATGTTTTGACTGAGTTACTGCGTTATGTATTTGAGTGTTTTGCGTATGTGTGTATGTGTGTGTTTGTGTGTTTGTCTTTTCGTTAATGTGTCATCTGAGCACCTCTGCCTGGGAGTTAATCAAAGAGAAAAGTTTGAGAGCCGAGTTCTCTGTGGCCTACTTTTACTTTGTTTTAATTTATTGTTGACAGTATTACAGATGTCCTCTATTTTCTTCCCTCCCTTTGGGCCCGTTCACCCAGCCCCACCCTCAGGCCTTCATCACATTATTGTCTGTGTCCTTGGGTTATGTGTATATGCATATGTATGCATACATGTTCTGTGCTTAATCTATCCCAGTCCCCCCAACTCCTCTCCCCTCTGAGATCTGTCAGTCTTTTCCATGCATCCATGGCTCTGGTCCTATGTGGAATACAATAAACAAAATAAATGGACTATCTTTACTTTTGACACCAAATGCAAGAGTTGGTTCAAGGGGTCTTCAAAACCACCCTTCGGTTCAGCAATTCACTAGAAGGTCTTATAGAGCTCATTAAAAGCTACGATAGTCAAAGTTATAGTTTATTACAGGGAAAGTAGAGGAGGAAACACAGAGGTTCCCAAATGTAAAACTTCCTTTGTCTTCCTCAAGGAATTGGCATGTATTACCCTCCCAGACTGATGTGCAACAGTATGCATGGAGTATTGCAACCAGAGAAGCTTATCCAGGCTTTCGTATTTAGAGGTCTTATTGAAGCTTCATTATATAAGCATGATTTACTGAGTGATTACTCACATAGCTGAACTCAGTCTTCAGGTCAAATAACACTGTGTGAACAAATTCCCCACCCTAAATCACATGGTTGGTCTTCCTGGTGCGTCCAGGGTGACCAAGACTGTCAGGTGTGGCCAGCTCACAACCTGAACAAAGGCATTTCTATCAGGTGTGACATAGATTACCTCCCAGATGCTGACAGAGCAGGCCAGACCTGTCTTTGGGCAAGGTTAAGTTCTTCACTTTTATTATACAGCATTTTAAAGGAGGAAGATAAAAGAAAGAATGAACTAAATAGAGAGTAAAATGGGCCCTAATATATAAGAACAACATGAGAAGAAAGTGATAGTTGTAAAAAAATTCATTATAAGTACTATTTATTAACTGTGATTTAAATGCACAAAATTTGGAATTGATTATTCAGTATGAAGTATTTTAGGATGAGAACCTAAGTAGGCAGTGAAAGAACCTCCTAGAAGTTGATAACATGGATAAATAGTTGTTAGGTGTTTTTGAAAAATTCATACCCATTTATAGGTAACTGGGATAAAATTTGAAAAATATGTTTAATAAACAATGCAATTTTATTAAAAAGAATGCTTCACATCATCATACCACTGGATAAATACAAAATCTTTATTTTTTAAGTAACATGTTAACATCTTTTTCATTAGAGGCGACTTTCCTTGTGTATGAGGAAAAAATTGATGATAGAAGATGATAGATAGATGATAGATAGAAGATAGATAGATAGATGATAGAGGTGGCTAAGTAGATAGGTAGATAGATAGATATAGATCCACAATAAATAACTAAAGGGACAAATAAAGCTCAAGTTGAGTAATTCAGTTACTGGTGAAAGAGGTATTCAATTTTAGGACATCTGGTTGAAAATGCTTTTACATCATTCATTTCCCGATGCAATATTAAATATGTAAGTGATTACAATAGTCAGGCATATTGCTGTGTCATTAATCAACTTCATGCATGGCTCAGGAATCATCAGGACAATTCTGGAGGCTATTTTAATCTCACAATTCATTTCTTAGAGCTGAGCTCAAAATTTAATTTCTCTGACATATCAAAAGTGACACAATTGATATAGCTATGCTCATTACATAGTAGCTTTTAGCAATGTACAAATAAGTATATGATTGTTGGAGAACTCAGGTCTCTAGCTACTATGAGAAATGAACCAATAAATTATGAGAATTTTATGACAATATTCTCAAGAGTGAAAATTATTGTAGTGAGTTACAAATGAAACTCACTACACAGCACAGTTTTAATGTGTAATAAATTCAAGCATAAATGATTGTTACCAGCTACTATAGTATATAAATTATTAGTAAATTGTTATGTAAACTCATATTTTTATTTATCTTTATTGTTGAAAGTATTTCTCCCCTTCCTCCCATCCACCCTGTTCTTGCCCCCTCCCCAGGCCTTCACCACACTATTGTCTGTGTCCATGGGTTATATATATAAGCATAAAAGGTCTTTGGTTAATCTCTTTCCACTCCCCACTTCTCTGAGATTTCTCAGTCTGTTCTACATTTCCATGTCTCTGGATCTATTTTGTTTGTCAGTTTATTTTGTTCATGAGATTCCACATATAAGTGAGCTCATGTGATACTTGTCCTTCTCTGACTGGCTTATTTTGCTTAGAATAATACTCTCCAGGCCCGTCCATGCTGTCTCAAAGGGTAAGAGATCCTTCTTCTTTACAGCTGCATAGTATTCTATGGTGTAAATGTACCACAGCTTTTTATCTACTCATCTACTGATGGGCACTTGGGCTGTTTTCAGATTTTAGCTACTGTAAATAGTGCTGCTATGAACATAGGGGCACATATATTCTTTCTGACTGGTGTTTTGGGATTCTTAAGATATATTCCTAGAAGTGGGATCACTGAGTCATATGGCAGGTCAATTTTTAATCTTTTGAGGAAACTCCATACTGCTTTCCATAGTGGGTGTACCAGTCTGCATTCCCACCAGCAGTGTACTAGGGCTCCCCTTTCTCCACACCCTCAGCAGCACATGTCGTTTGTTGATGTGCTGATAGTAGCCATTCTGACAAGTGTGAGGTGATACCTCATTGTCGTTTTAATTTTCATTTCTCTGATGATTAGTGACTTTGAATATTTTTTCATATGTCTCTTTGCCATCTGTAAGTCCTTTTTAGAGTTGTGTCTATTTGCCCATTTTTTAATTGGGTTGTCTTTCTTTTAAGTTGTATGAGTTCTTTATATTTTTTGGAAATTAACCTCTTATCAGATGTATCCTTGGCAAAAATGTTCTCCCATACAGTGGGTTCCCTTTTCATTTTGTTGATGATTTCCTTTGCTGTTCAGAAGCTTTTTATTTTGTTGTAGTCCCTTTCTGTTTATTTTTCTTTTGTTTCCCTTGCCCTAGGAGATGTATTGGCAAACATATTGCTATAAGAGATGTCTGAAATTTTGCTGCCTATGGTTTCTTCTAGGATTTTTATGGTCTCATGACTTACATTTAAGTATATTATTCATTTTGATTTTACTTTTGTGATTGGTATAAATTGGTGGTCTAACTTCATTTTTTTTTTGCATGAACCTGTTCAATTTTCCCAACACCATTTATTGAAGAGACTATCTTTACTCCATTGTAAGCTCTTGCCTCCTTTGTCAAATATTAATTGAGCAATTTCTGGATTCTCTGCTCTGTTCCACTGATCTATGTGTTTGTTCTTGTGCCAGTACCAGGCTGTTTTTATTACAATGGCTTTGTAGAATAATTAAACTTCATTTTAATAGACATTGAGCTGAAAGTAATTATTCCTTCATAGGAAGAAACAAGTGTTATATTTTTAAAATTGTGTTTAAACTCTTAACTAAAGAAGTAAATAGAAAATTGCCATGTATTCCTGCTGGAAATTTTGGTGGAGTTTTATCTATTTTTTCTGAACAAAAATACAGATTTAATTTTACAGTGGACATTTTAATAATTTTAATCACCTGCTAATATCCAACTCTATTATTGCCATGGGTATTGCCCTCCTTTTTCTTTTTTGCTTATGTGCACACCAGGGATTTCAGCTGTATAAGACTTTCTTAATCATTGTCACTAGAAGCAGTTTTGTTACAATGGTGTTTACCTCAACTGCTCATAGCAACTCTTAATTTTGCCTTTGACAGAAAATTATATTTAAGACTAACTTCATCTTTTTTAGTTACTATTACATATTTTTCTGAGTCCATGACAAAAAGCCAACATACAACAAGGCTCATCTTGTATTTCAACTTTGGATGGGATCCAGGAGTCTGATACTGAACTCTGTGATATAATAGATAGTGATTTAGCAAAGTTCCAAGGTATTAAATAAACAAAGATTTTTGAAAGTTTACTTTTTATTATGAGTTTATTATAAAATATTGTTAAATTAACAATTTTTTTGTTCTTGTAGTAATAAGGAAAAATAAATGCCTTTTCATTTCAGTTGATGAAGGAATTTCACTTCCTCCCTCTACCCCTTTAGGAACATACAGAGGAGAAAATTTTATTAACTATTGATGTAAGTTATATGTTTGGAAATGTCCTCACAGATATCATTTACTTTTCTCATGAAAAAAATTTGTTATTTTTGTGTGCAGCATTTACTGGATATAAAATTGCCAAATAATTTAAACATTAAAGCCATAGACGACTAAACTTTGCTGCTTTGATTCTTAGCACATTAATAAAAAAATAAAGCAGATATTAGGGACTATTAAGGTAAATTATTGAGTTGATGTTGCAATTTAAGAAGTGTTCTGTCTGATAAATGGTCTGGAGAAGTCAATAGTTAAAAAAAAATGTTTTCTAAGTACCAAAATGAGAACACTGCTTTTTTTCTTTTGAAAAACTATAAAGTCTTCTTTATATTTCATGAAGGATTTGAATAATCCTCAAGAGATGACCTTTCTAAAGAAGAAGATGTCTTCTCTCTATTATTATTCTGTATCCTGAAATTTCTACTGAAGTATGTGACATTTCCAGAGAACTTTAAATAGAAATATTAAAGAACAGAACAGGAAGTACATTCATTATAATAAAAAAGTGTCTGGCTATATGACCCCAATAAAAAATGTTAAATATATTAACACTACCTATTTCATACTGAAGGACCAGATGGTTGCTGGAAAAAATTACTGGCAGTAAAGCTTAATTCAGCGTGTGCTCTGGTACTTGTAGTCCTAATCCCATACTCCTTCACAGAAGTGATCAAGAATCTCTTGCTCCTGTATTTCGTAGCTCTGTGTGTCTGTGTGTGTTTGATTCCTAAAACTGAAAAAGTCAATAAGTAGAAGTGTGATTTTTTTCATACTTTCTCTAGCTCTTGATTGAATTATTAAGCATATTACTCTACATAACAAAGTAAAATTTGATATATTTTACAAATAAAATTTGTATGTTAATATCTAGCTGTATCTAGTATCCTTACTAGAAATTATTTTAAATCTTTGATCATTTAATTTATTTTTAACTGAATTTATTGGGGTTATATTGGTTAATAAAATTATAAAGGTTTAAGATGTACAATTCTATAATACATCATCTGTATACTGTATTGTGTGTTCATCACCTCAAGTC
The DNA here is from genome assembly GCF_054644295.1 of Miniopterus natalensis. Classification (NCBI taxonomy): domain Eukaryota; kingdom Metazoa; phylum Chordata; class Mammalia; order Chiroptera; family Miniopteridae; genus Miniopterus; species Miniopterus natalensis. The sequence goes on from NC_142081.1 coordinate 104,994,635, forward strand.
ATGTCTCGTTCCGTCACCATTTAAAATATAAGTAACATTTTAGGAGACAACACAATGGCAGTGTAGGTAACCGCAGTACCTGCCGCCTCCCACAACCACATCAGAATTACAACTAAAATACAGAATCACCATCACTGAGAACCTCCTGAAATCTGGCTGAACAGAAGCCCTACAACCAGGGAACTGAAGAAGCAACAAGAGCAGTAGGAGGGGCGGAGACGCGGGCGGGTCGGGGCTGAATCCTGGACACGGGCCCCAGGCCATGTTTTAAACCCGGGAGGGACATCTTGGCTGTGGAGGTTTCCCGGAGGAGTGAGGGGTCCCAGCCCCACATCAGGCCCCCAACCCAGGGCTCCAGGACCGGGAAGAGACGTCCCCCAACTCTGGGCTGTGAAACTAGCAGGGACTGTGGCTGAGGGTCACGGAGGCTGACGGAGCCCCAGGCAGCTCCTTTTAAAGGGCCTGCGCACGGACTCACTCAGACGTGTTTCCTTTGAGCCACAGTGCCAGGCAGCAGCTTGCAAGGAACCTAGGACATTTGGGGAGGAACTAACTTGCCTGAAATTGGGGAGAGAGGTGGAGGGGCAGCTTCCTCCCAGACAGAAGAGCTGGACAGATGCCATTGCTCCTCTGGTGAGCCTTCTCTCCACAGAGCCAGCAGGCAGGCAACATATTTGAATCTTTAGCACCTAACTCACACCTATGGCCCTGACCCGGAGATTCCCAGAGACCCTGACCCTCACTACTTCCAAGCTCATCTAAGTCATTTCCAGTGCCTTTTCTATGCAAGTGGCCTCTCAAGCCTCATGCTTAGGACTTTCCTAAAATATCTCAAACAAGTAGCACCTGGCCTCAGTGTGCCCCACACCTCTCAATAAGTTGTCCCAGGGCTGGCACTACTAGATGCTTATTTTGGTTCAGAGCTTGGCCTCTACTGGCCCAGCACAAGTAGCAGCCATCTACGATTGCCTGTGTAGCTCATGCTCGGTGGCCCTGGGCAAGGCACTAGCAGAGGCTGACTTTGCACCTTCTGGGAGGCCCCAGAGATAGTGCACCTGATGGTAAGACTCCACCACACTGGATTACAACCCTACCACATCCACAAGTGACACACTCAAGGGGCGCACTTGGCAACCACTAAAGCGCCACTGAAGTAAATCCTGATCCATAGGAGTGTCTCCAGCACAGCAGCTCTTCAGCTGTAGCTGTAGTTTGTCCTCAAAGCCAATTGGCCTGGGGGTGAATTCCACCCAGTGATGCCAACAGCAACCAAGCCTCAACTACAACTGGATAGTGCACACAGCCTACACAGGGAAGCACCTAGAAGGCTCAGCTCAGGTGACTGGAGAGGCTGAGCCACTGGACCCTACAGGACACCTATTACACAAAACCACTCTACAAATTCAAGGAGACATAGCAGCTCTACCTAATACATAGAAACAAACACCAGAAAGCAGCCAAAATGTGGAGGAAAAGAAACATATCACAAAGAAAAGAACAGAAGAAATCTCCACAAAAGGACTAAATGAAATAGAGCCAAGTAAGTTACTAGATACAGAGTTCAGAATTTTGTTTATAAGCATGCTCAAGAATATTAGTAAGACTATTAAGAAAATAACTGAGACAATCTATGACATAATAAAGTACCAATCAGAAAGGAAGGCTACACGAACTGAAATGAAGAATAATTTACAGGGAATCAACAGTAGAGTAGAGGATGCTGAGAATCAAATCAACAATTTTGAATATGAGGAACAAAAAACACCCAATCAGAAGAGCAAAAAGAAAAAAGAATCCAAAAATATAAAGACACTGTAAGGAGTCTCTGGGATAACTCCAAGTGGCCCAACATTCATGTTATTGGGGTACCAGAAGGGGAAGAAAGAGACCAAGAAATTGAAAACCTATTTGAAAAAATAATGACAGAAAACTTCCCCTACCTGGGGAAAGAAATAGACTTACAAGTCCAGGAAGCACAAAGAGTCCCAAGCAAGAGAAACCCAAGGAGGCCCACAGCAAGACACATCATAATTAAAATGCCAAAACTTCAAGACAAAGAGAGAATCTTAAAAGCAGCAAGAGAAAAGCAGTTAGTTACCTACAAGGAGGCACCCATACGGCTATCAGGTGATTTCTCAACAGAAACCTTCCAGGCCAGAAAGGAGTGGCAAGAAATATTCAAAGTGATTAAAAGCAAGAACCTACAACCAAGATTACTCTACCCAGCAAAGCTATCATTTAGAACTGAAGGTCTGATAAAGAGCTTCACAGATAAGAAAAAGCTAAAGGAGTTCATCAGCACCAGATCAGTATTACATGAAATATTGAAGGGTCTTTTTAAAGAAGTTAATGAACAAAAGAATCTGACAAACTAAATAGACCCAGAGATACAGAAGCATGCAACAGATGGTCATATCTCAGAGGGAAGAGGGAAGGGAGGTGGGGAGTGGGAAGAGATTAATTAAAGAAGTTATATGCATATATGCATAACCCATGGACACAGACAATAATGGGGTGAAGGCCTGGGGAGGAGGTGGGAGTAAGGTGGAGGGGGTCAATGGGGGGAAAATAGTGGTATACTTGTATTACTTTCAACAATAAAGATAAATTTAAAAATATATATATATAAATATACACACACACACACATATAAGTAACATTTAAAGACCATTTTTCAATGTGTGTTGCATGCAACTCTTGACATTAGCAGAAACTCAAAAATAAAAGTAGTTAAATTTTTTGGAAAATGCTTAACAAATGTCAACAGGTATGGTTGCCTGTACTTGTTTATAGTACTCTTAGCACCTTTATTCTGTTAAAGCATAACATGGATTCCCAGGAGGAGAATAGAACATGCAGCATGTTCCAAACTAATTTTACTATGAAACTTCTTTTATATCTTTTAATTTATTCAAGAGATATTTGAGATTCAATGAGTACTTGAATTATCATAGTAGACACACCTGAACAAGTCTCTGTTGTCATGGAGTTTATGTCCTAGTAAAGTAGTGTCTCGGGACTAGTGCTCTACAGAACCTTTACAATGGCTAACAAATGGAAGCAAGGGACATTATGTCATCTCACTTATTTTTGAAACAAACTAATGAGTTAAGCACTATTATCAACCTCATTGTACAGGTGTGAAAATTGAACTTAAGAGAAGTTAAGTTCACCTGTTTCGAGGTCATATGTCTAGCAGGTGATGAGGTCTAGATTCAAACCTGAGGGCTCTTAACTACACTATATTGCAGGAAGGACTGATCCTTCATAACAGCCTGCCTTACAGAAGACATAGACAAATATTTTTTCACATGTATGAAATTTAGAGCTGTAATTTTAGTTTTATAATACAGCAAAACTGAATGTTAGGAAATATTAGCAGGAATTTGGGCACTAACAGGGTTGTTGAACTGCTAGCCTTTGACATTCCTTCCAACTCTGAGAATTCTGTGATTTTATGAAATATTCATGATCCACTGGGAGATTCACTGTTTGAGGCCCCTGTCACTCTTCTCTTTGCCTACCTGGTGCAGTCCTATGTAGTTAATCACTATAGACCATGTGTAAATAAATGCCTGTATGTAGTCCTATCTCTGATGAACCTAATCTGTATGGAAGCTATTTTGATTTATTCATATCATCTGTATCTTTTACTCTCCCATTGTCAGTCACTCAGGTGTTAACTGGATGTGCGTTGAATAGCCAATGCCAACAGACTAACATAATGTTATATTTAGTCTCTCCAATCATAATGCTAACACTATTTAATTCTAGCCATGTTGAAAAGAGATTAGTCACATTTTGTCAATTGCCAAGGTTAAAAAATAATATAAACTTTCCACTTTGTATTTACCTTTAGCTTATTCACCAGTAAGAATTTTCCCTACGTACATCAATTTTATTGTATCTCCAAGTGTGCTTTTATTTTATTGCAACTATCCTGTTTTGATATTTCAGGAAAGTTCCATTTTTTCCTATCACTTTCCTGTAAGTATCCTTAACCCTTATAGATGTAACAAGCCACTAAAAGCTGCTAGTGAAATTATGGAAAACTATGTGGACACAGAAGATAAAGATCTGTAATGACATTAGAACTCAAAGAGTTGTATGTCAAAATACAAAGAAAAGTTATAACCAGGCTGAGAATTACAGGTGCCTGGGATGAGTAATGTCCTACTAGTTTAAAGTAGTAACATTTGTGACTTGGGTTTGCTTTTTAAATATAAATTTAAAACAATTAGAGCAAATTTGATGTTATGCCTTGGATATACTTTCTTGAAAATAAAGTTAATGCTATCAGTCCAGGACTTGCATGTAGCATGGAAAGTTTTATAACCCTAATCAAAGAGAACATGAGGTTGTGTTGTGCATGAGAGTATTATCCAAATGTCATGGTGGAGAAACAGTTAAAAATCATTCTTCTAAAGAGATCTGTTTTGAAATGTGTCTCATTTTTACTGGCAAAATTATTATAGAACATGAATTTCAGTTCTATCTGAGAAGAGAGACAGGTAAATCACATCTTCCTGAGATTTCTTAAAACTCTGCCCATCTATTCCTCTTTCCAGCTAACATATAGCATTCTTGCTGGCGTATAGGAAGGTTGCACTTATTCATTCTCTTCATTAGTATTTAGTTTTCTGTGAGTCCTTCTGCTACTCTTTAGCTTCTTCCTATCTATAAAATGCACACCCTGGTGTCAAACTGCTGCACTGGGTCTTTTGAAAGCTGAGACACTGCTGTCACCACACACAGCATAAGCAGCCTTTCTATCAGCCAACACATCAGCATCTAACCTTTGCTTCCCTGGTGGCTCAGTTTCTATTCAGTTGCTTATGTTCAAATTAAACTTTCAGGCAGCAACTATCTGAGTTGTGGTGTCAGAATTATGCTACTTTACTTGATTTTTTTATCAACACTTTTTTCTTATCCATTTCTTAAGGTAAATATAACCCCCCAATTATTCTGCTTCTTTTTATCTGAACCTAGTTTTGTGTTCCTATTCTTTATAATTTATGAAATAACTAGCACGATTCTCCAATTATGAACCCGAGGACACAGTAATCATTCCTGCAGAAAGACAGCAAAACTCAAACCTTCTTCCATATTCCTATGTGGCTTTGGTAGCTAGTCCCATGTTAAAAAGCCATCTACACTATGACAGTAGTGAGAAGACGTCATAAAAATTGAAATGTGTTCTCTTGAAGAGAGTTAGATAATACAGCTTACGGCCAATGTTCATTGGAGCTACAGTAAGTCAATATACATAATTTATAATGGAATTATAAGTTTCACTGAGAGATTGAGAGCGGAGGGTTATAGGCAAAATAAGAGTAAAGAAGGGGAAAACTCATGGAACATTAGGCAAAAAGAGTGGCATGAGTAGGCATGAAAATATTTAAGGCTTTGGATAGAGAGTATAGGCTGACATGGATGACAAGGGGGTGGTCACCAAGTTAGAGAGCAGGATACCTTACTGTCTTCCCTCATATTCCTCCCTGTCATTCTATTTCCATGATTACAGTAAGAGGAAGGGAGATGAAAGAGAAAACAAGTGTTCAGAAAAAGTGATACTGGGAGTGTTTGATTGAATGAATTTATTGGTTTGAGCTTATTGATTTTCAACCTGCATTCATTTGAATGCTTGATAAACCTTTGATGACAATTTATAATTATTTTTTTAAAAATTTACTGTCAACAGTATTACAGATGTAGCCCATTCCCCCACCTTTGTCTCACTCCACCAAACCCCTGCCCTTCTCCAGGCCTTCCCTACACCATTGTCTCTGTTCATGGGTTATGCATATATGCATATATGTTCTTTGGTTAATCTCTCCCTATCCCTTTTACATCCATCCCCTCTGAGACCTGTCATTCTTTTCAGACCTTAGCTATGGTAAATATATGTTATAATTCTTGTTTTAAAACTTTTAATATGCTGTTTTCCTTTCAAAATTAGTTTTGAGCAAATATGATGTATTTTTAATTGTGGTTTGTCTTTTAATTGTGGTTATTATAACCTCTTCACTTTTGTGTTTTAAATTCTTGAAAATTGTCTTCCCATTGTCTGTAATGTTGTGTTGGTAGTATTTTGCTTTTTTTTTCTGAAGGGATATGAAGTGTATTCTTAGACTAGTTTTTTTCCAGAGAGTTGGCTGAAATGTTTATGAACTTCTTCAAAAAATCAAATAGGTTGTTTATTGAACATATTTAGTCTTATTTCTACTTTTCAAGTGAAGACCTTCATCTCAGGCTTCTTCTCTTATCCATGTCTATTTCCATGACTTACCCTCAGTTCCCACATAACATCAGAATTAAAAGTTTCCAGTTTCTCCCTACTCTGGTCTCTCTACTTTTTTCTCTTTTCAGTGATATTTTCCAGCCTATTACTATATTTTATAATATAAGACATGTTAATAATATTAATTTCAGCACTACCATTCATCAATCCTCACACCATCACATACAATAATATCTGCTCTAAATAACTAGCATACTCCTACAATAAATTATAGCACACTCACACCCACACACAGCCCCCCCCCCCAGAGGATTCTATCTCAACACTCTTTGATTCCTACAGACATATATTTCTTACTTTACAAGACATAATCATTTATCAGTAAGGAGGAGTCCAATTTCAAGCCCTAATATTATATTACTGTATTTTGACTTCTCTCAATCCAGGTTAACATTCCTAGCACATATTAGGAACTTAGTAAATGTCACTGTCATTAATTTCCCTTGATTATCAAGGAGGTACTGTTCTAATCATTTTTGTGAATCTTATTTAGGAGAATAATTAAACAAAAGTATTCACATACACTAATGTTGTGCCTTAAAATGATTTTCTGTTTACAGATCAAGTCAGTTCTTTCTCAGTCTATCAATATGGTGAGTGTCATGCTGCTGCATCTGTTCTTTGGAATCCTCGGAGCAAAGGCTTTATGCCCACCTACATAGGGCACAGCTCTCTTAAATTGCCCCATGGTTCCTGACAAAGAAGGGATCTTTTGGATATTGTGAACACATAGTAGATAATAATGTTTTCTACTGTAGACATTTTTAACACAAAATTCTGTTACATCTTGGCAGGACAGATCAAAAAATATTTTGTGACATTTCCCCACTAGTAATAAGGGGACTTACTAATCACATGGATTAACAGCTTATCAATGAGAAATCAAGCCCTGTTTGCTTGGCCAGACTTTTCCCAAAAATTCACCTTGAGCATGCAATACTTTAATGATTTACTTGAGAGAACTGTTATTTGAGAATGATAGTTCAGATATGCCTTCTGTGAATAAATTTTTAAAAATAAGTTGAGATAAATGCAGACTGTGTATCAGGTATTTTAGTATTTTGCTATCATTAACCTACTACAGATAGGTAGGTAGATTGATAGATGATAGATGATGATAGATAGATGATAGATATAGATAGATGATAGATGATAGATAGATGATAGATAGATAGATGATATAGATGATAGATAGATGATAGATAGATGATAGATGATAGATGATAGATGATAGATAGATATAGATAGATAGATGATAGATGATAGATAGATGATGATAGATAGATAGATAGATAGATAGATAGATAGATAGATAGATAGATAGATAGATAGATAGATGATAGATAGATGATAGATAGATGATAGATATATAGATAGATAGATGATAGATAGATAGATGATAGATAGATAGATAGATAGATGATAGATAGATAGATAGATAGATAGATAGATAGATAGATAGATAGATAGAAAGATAGATAGATGATAGATGATAGATAGATAGATAGATAGATGATAGATAGATAGATGATAGATGATAGATAGATAGATGATAGATAGATAGATGATTGATAGATAGATAGATAGATAGATAGATAGATAGATAGATAGAGATAGATAGATAGATAGATAGATAGATAGATGATAGATAGAGATAGATAGATAGATAGATAGATAGATAGATAGATAGATAGAGATAGATAGATAGATAGATAGATAGATAGATAGATAGATGATAGATAGATGATAGATAGATGATAGATAGATAGATAGATAGATAGATAGATAGATAGATAAATAGATAGATAGATAGATAGATAGATAGATATAGATAGATAGATGATAGATAGATAGATAGATAGATAGATAGATAGATAGATAGATAGATAGATAGATAGATAGATAGATAGGTGATAGATAGGTGATAGATAGATAGATATAGATAGATGATAGATAGATAGATAGATAGATAGATAGATAGATGATAGATAGATAGATAGATAGATAGATAGATAGATAGATAGATAGATAGATAGATAGATAGATATAGATAGATAGATATAGATAGATAGATGATAGATAGATAGATATAGATAGATAGATGATAGATAGATGATAGATAGACAATGGATAAACTGGGACAGAGTTGTGAGCATCACTGAAATGGCTTGAAAACAAATTAAGGCTACTTGTGTAAATGTGAGAAGTTTTCTTTAAGAGTCAGAAAGTTCTTCCAGGATGTCCCAAAAAATCAATAAGCATTCTTACCAAGATTTCTAAGTAATCGCTGATAGAAAATCAGACACTCTTGACAGGTTATGCTAAAAGTGCAAAATAAGTTACTCAGTTCTAGCAACTGTAATAATTAAATTAGTCAAAGGCAATCAGATACAGCTTACACTGACACTTTGGGAAAATACCTTACCATTGTGTTTGTAAGATAACTAAGATAGCATGCTAAACACCTAGTTGTGTCTTTTGGGTAGATGATTCTGTTGAACCTTTAATTTTCTTTAAAAAGATTCTCTTTGGAAATTTCCTCAATAGCCTGTTTAAGACTACCTAGTATCCAGTAAATTTAATTATGAATTTTAATCATTCTTTAGATCAGAATCAGAAAGAAAATCTTACTTCAATATTTTCAGGGAATGTGTTTGGGATATTCTGGGATCAGTGCTGGCAGATGCTCAGGTTGTCAGCCTTCAATATTGTTCTTCCATTTTATGTGGTCATTAGTGTTGAGCAAAGCACCCTGTGCTTTATAATTAGAGGGAGTAGCTTAATCTCAGAAAGAATCCCTGAAGAGGCTTTGTTGGTAAAATAATAAAGGCACAGATGTAGAGGTAGCTGATAAACCTTGTACAAAGGGCTTCTGTATCCATTTGTGCATAATTGAGTTCTGTATGTAACCTTGTTCTTGAAGGGAAAATAATTGATATCTCTATGCCATCTGTTATTTTGTGTCTGTCCTAAGTCCCAACACCATAAAGTAAAAACAGTGGTTTGTGAGAACCACTAATACTCAGTTGGAATATGATATTTCAGCAAGCTTCCTCAGGCTGTCAAAACTAACAAAATATAGTGATTCTTTTTAGTAGACAAAGATAGTACTCAGAATGTTATCTATTGACTAATTACATCTATGGAGCAATCTGTGAAACTCAGGAAGTTTTGAAGTCATTTTATTTTCTTAGAATGACTCAATTGCAGATAACTAATGGTGACTGATTGAGGTAGATAACAGCAGTATTAAAGCAGTAGGATAAATTGATGAGATATGTGATTCTTGCATCAAATATCTTTATTTTCACTTGAATACCTTATTATTAAAATAATGTAAGGTTCCTGAAGGTGTTCCTTCACTTTACCCTGTGTTATTTTATGGTCAGTATGTGGTACCACCACCGGTAAAATTGAAAAGAGGTTCCCTGATGGCCATTCTTTATTAGCTCCGTGTAAGCCATTCAAATAAAAGTTTGCTCCATTGTCAGTTGACATGCCATATTCTATTGTTTAACATTGAGAGTGGATTTTTCCACTGTGGCATGGTTTTCTTTAGAAGTACATAACATCCTTTGTTGCCAGCACATGTTATTTTGAGAAGCAGAATGTCAGGGAGGGGATGAGTGAACTATCAAGAAAACCAAACTTTCTGGTCTAACCATACAATAAATCCCCAATGGCACTTTGGGTTATGGCAACTTTGGTAGGAATTTTTTATTGAATTTATTGGGGTGACATTGGTTAATAAAATTATACAGATTTCAGGTATATAATTCTACAGTAAGTCATCTGTATATTATATTGTGTGTTCACCACCCCAATTCAAGTCTCTTTCAATCACCATTTTCCCCTCATTACCCTTTCCTAACTTCCCCACCTGCTTCCCTCTGACAATCACCACACTGTTGTCTGGGTCTATTGATTTTTCTTTTTATCCTTTGCTTAATCCCCTCATCCTTCTTACCCAAATCCCAAACCCCTCCCCTCTGGCAGCCATCAGTCTGGTCTTTGTATCCATGAGTCTCTCTCTACTTTGTTTGTTAATATATTCCCAGATGTGGAATCACTGGGTCATAAAGCAGTTCAATCTTTAATTTTTTGAGGTAACTCCATACCGCTTTCCTCAGTGGATGCACAAATCTGCATTCCTGCAACAGTGCCTGAGGGAATCTCTTTTCTCCACATCCTCACTAACACTAGTTGTTTGTTGATTTACTTAGAGCCAATCTGATAGGTGTGAGATGATACCTCATTGTGGCTTTAATTTGCATTCCTCTGGTGTTTACTGAAGTTGAGCATCCTTTCATATGTCTATTGGCCATTTGTATATCCTCTTTGGAGAAGTGTCTCTTCAAGTCCTTTGTCCATTTCTTCATTGGATTTTTTTGGTGTTAAGTTTTATAAGTTGTTTATAAATTTAGACTATTAAGCTCTTATTAGACCTGTTGGTAAATGTTCTCCCAATCAATGGGTTGTCTTTTCATTTTGTTGATGGTTTCCTAAGGAAACTTTTTAGTTTAATATAGTCCCAGTTGTTTATTTTTTCTTTTTTCCCCTTGCCTGAGGCAATATATCACAAAAGATATCTCTAAGAGAATTGTCTGCCATTATACTGCCTATGTTTTCTTCTGGGGATTTTGTAAAGGTTTTGAGTCTAACATTTAAATATTTAAGGCATTTTGAGTTTATTCTTCTGTATGGTGTAAGAAGGTGGTCTAGTTTCATTCTTTGGATGTATCTGTCCAAAGTCTCCAATGCTATTTAGTAAATATATTATATCCCATTGTATGTTTTTGCCTATTTTGTCAAATATTAATTGACCATACAGGTGTGGGTTGATTTCTGGGCTCTCTATTCTGTTCCGTTGATCTATATGTCTGTTTTTATGCCAATATCATGCTGTTTTTGATTACCATGGCCTGTGGTATAGTTTGACATCAGGTAACATGATACCTCCAACTTTGTTCTCCTTTCTCAAGATTGCTGTGGCTATTCAGGGTCTTTTGTGGTTCCATATAAGTTTTTGGAATATTTTTTTCTAGTTCTGTGAAATAAGCCATTGGTATCTTGATAGGAATTGCATTGCATCTGTAGAACGCTTTGGGTAGTTTGGACATTTTAATGATGTTTTTTCTTTCTACTCATAAACACAGTATATGCTTCCATTTATTTGTATCTTCTTCAATTCTTTCTTCAGGGTCTTATAATTTTGTGAGTACAAGTCTTTTACATCATTGATTAAATTGATTCCTAGGTATTTTACTTTTTTTTTGGAAGCAATTGTGAATGGGATTGCTTTCTTAAATTCCCTTACTGATAGGTAATTATTGGTGTATAAAAATGCAACTGATTTCTGGATATTTGTTTAGTATCCTACTACTTTAGTGAATTCATTTATCAGTTCTAGTAGTTTTTTCATAGAATCTTAAGGGTTCTCTATATACAATATCATGTCATCTGCAAATAATGACAGTTTTATTTCTTCCTTTCAAATTTGAAACCATTTATTTATACCTATTCTCTGATTGCTGTGGGTAGGACCTCCAGTACTATGTTGAATAAGGGTGGTGAAATCGGTCATCCCTGTCTCTTTCCGTATCTCAAAGGGAACACTTCTAATTTTTTCCCATTGAGTATGATGTTGGTTATGGGTTTGCCATATATGGTCCTTATTATATTGCGGTAAGTTTCCCCTGTTCCCACTTTGCTGAGTTTTTTATCATAAATGGGTGCTTGATTTTATCAAATTCTTTTTCTACATTTACTGATATGATCATGTAGTTTCTATCCTTTATTTTTTTATGTGGCATACCATATTTATTGATTTGAGCATATTGTTCCAACTATGTATCCCCAGAATAAACACCACTTGATCACGGTGTATGATTGTTTTACTGTATTTCTGAATCAAACTTCTTAATATTTTGATGAGGATTTTAGCATCTATCTTCATCAGGGATATTGGCCTATAATTTTCATTTTTTGCAGTGTATTTATCTGGTTTTGGAATTAGGATAATGCTACCTTCATAAAATGAGCTTGGGATTTTTACCTCCTCTTCAGTTTTCTGATTTTATTTATTTGGGCCCTCTCTCTTTTTTTGGTTGATGAGTCTGGTTAAAAGTTTTTCAATCTTGTTTATCTTTTCAAAGAACCTGCTCTTGGTTTCACTGATCTTTTGAATTGATTTTTTAGATGCTATTACATTTATTTATGTTCTGATCTTTATTATTTCCTTCCTTCTATTCACTTTGGGCTTTGTTTGTTGTTGATTTTTTTCAGTTCCTTTAAGTGTAAAGTTATATTGTTTATTTGAGATTTTTCTTGTTTCTTGTGGTAGACCTGTAAGGCTATGAATTGCCCTCTTAGGACTGTTTCCACTGTGCCCCATAGATTTGGGGTTCTTGTGTTTTTATTTTTATTTGTTTCAAGGTATTATTTTTTTTTATTTCACCCTTGATCTTATTGTTAACCCACTCTTTGTTTAGTAACATGTTGTTTAACTCCCATAACTTTGTTTCTAGTTTTGCCCTTGAGATAGATTTCTAGTTTTATACTATTATGTTCATAGAAGCTGCTTGATATGATTTCAGTCTTCTTAAATTTATTGAAACTTGTTTGTGTCATAACATGTGATCTATACTAGAAAACATTGCATGTGCACTTGAAAACAATGTATTTCCTACTGCTTTGGGATGAAATGCTCTAAAGATATCAGTTAAATTCACTTAAGGCCACTGTTTCTTAGTTGATTTTCTGTCTGAAAAATCTATCCATTGGTGTTGATGGGGTGTTAAAATCCACTACTATGACTGTATTACTGTTGATCTCTCCCTTTATATGCATCAAGATTTGCTTTACATATTTAGGTGTTCTTATGTTGGGTGCATAATTGTTTACAAGAGTTATATCCTCTTGTGGGATTGTTCCTTATATCATTCTATAATATCCTTCTTTGACTTTTACTATAGCCTTTGTTTTAAAGCCTATTTTGTCAGATATAAGTATTGCTACCCCACTTTTTTTTTTCATTTTCATTTGAATCAAATATCCTTTTATATACTTTTACTTTTAGTCTGTGAGTACATTTTGTTTTATGGTGGGTCTCTTGTAGACATCATATGTATGGACCTTGCTTTCTTATATATTCAGCTACCCTATGTCTTCTGATTGGAACATTTAAGCTATTTATATTGAAAGTGATTGTTAGGTGTGTATTTATTGCCATTTTAGTCTTTTAATTATACTCCTCTATTTTGTTTTTCTTCTTCTTCTACATCTTAACACAGGCCCTTTAACATTTCTTGTAAGATTGTTTGGTGGTAACAAATTCCTGTAGTTTTATCTTGTCTGGGAAGCTTTTTGTTTCTCCTTCAATTTTAAATGATACCCTTGCTGGTTAAAGTAATCTTGGTTGTAGGTCCTTGCTTTTCATTATTTTGACTGTTTTTTGCCAATCCCTTCTGGCCTTCAGTTTCTGTTGAGAAATCAGCTGACAGTCTTATGGGACCTCCCTTTTTGGTAACTGTCTTCCTCTTGCTGCTTTTAATATTCTCTCTTGTTCTTTAACCTTTGTCATTTTAATTATGATGTGTTTTGATGTGGGCTTCTTTGGATTTATCTTGTTTGGGACTCTGTATACTTTCTGAACTTGTGTTTCGTCTTCCTTCACCAGATTAGAAAGTTTTGGGTCATTATTTCTTCAAATAGGTTATTGATCCCTCACTCTTTCACTTTTCCTTTTGTTACACCATATTGTGTGGATGTTGTTACATTTTATGTTGTCCCATAGGGCACTTAAACTGTATTTATTCCTTTTGATTCTTTATTCTCTTTGCTGCTCTGATAGTGTTTTTCTTTACCTTGCCTTCCAAATTGCTGATTTGATTCTGTTTCTTCAAACATTTTATTCCTCCCAGTGTATTCTTGATGTCAGATATAATACTCTTTATTTCCAACTGGTTCTTTTTCATGGTTTCTATGCCCTTTTTCATGCTCTATAGTACTTACTAAGTACCATGAGCATCCTTATACCCATTACTTTGAACTCTGTATCTATAAATTCTTTCTTCCGTTTCACTTAGCTCTTTTTCTGGCAAATTTTTCTGTTCTTCCACTTAGCACCTGTTTCTTTGTCTCCCCATTTTGTCTACCTCTTCATGTTTGCTTCTGTGTATTAAATAGATCTGCTATAAGTCCCAGTCTTTGTGGGGTGGCTTATGTAGTAGGTATCCTGTGGGACCCAGTGGTGCAGTTTCCTTGATGTCCTGAGCTGGGTGCTCTAGGCATTTCTCTTGTGTGGGTAAAATGACCCCTACTGTTGTAAGTGAGTCTTGAATGCTATTAGCCCATTCATGCCTGGGATTGACCCTGACCATAGCATGCAAGCTGTTGTGCAGATGCTGAATGAAAAAAAAAAAAAAAAAAAAGGAAGAAGAAGAAAAAGAAATGAGAAAGGCAAAAAAGAAAAGAAAAAAAGTGGAATTTGCCTCAGTAGGGTATAGTGCCTGCTGCAATCTCTCTTTGGATACGATGTTTGTGAAGTTTATTGGGTCCTGCTCTGTTATTGTCTGAAGCTTGCCACTTGGCATGTTGGTTCTGGGCGTCTTGGAGGGACTCTGGTGTAAGCCAATGTCAAACATTTTCTGTACCTGGCCATCAGCAACCTGTTTGGAGCTACAAACAAGCCACATTTTGTGGCTGCCTCTGCTGGACTTGGGTGTTCATGAAAAGGACCACGCTGCACTCCAAGGCAGGCTTTTACCAGCACCAAGCCCAAGGACAAGTCAGCAAAAGTCCGAAGGCACCCTGAGATTGCCTCCGCTTGTTTTTGTTTGCTGGCTGTTTGTTAGGCTCAGTCACTGAAAATACTCTGGTAGAGTCAGGAGAATGAGGTTAGTGAATCTCTTGTGAGGGTGAGGAGCCATTTTGGCTTCAGGGAAGTTGGTGGTTGTGGTCCCTGCCTCAGAGCCACAAGACTTAGTCTGTCCCAGATTTTGCCTTGTCCACAGCAGGGTGGAGCTCTAGGAATCAGGTGGGTAGGGCCTCTGGACCCCAGCATTTGGGTCTGCCAGAAGCCAAGAAGGTTGTTTTATTGGATCTTCCATGTAGGGGAAGAACAGCCAGTCAGGTTCACATGAAAGTGGGGAGAATAACCCCTGCCTTATAATTAAATACCTCAGTCACTGGCACCCCCTGAATCCATCCAGAATTCTACACCCCAGCCTAGGCAGCTGACTCCTCAGCAGGGCCTAAGATCTGCAGGGTAGGGCAACAGGGAGCTCAAAGGGTAGTACAATTGCTTTTCCCCAGGCTGATGTTGCTCAGAGGGAAATGCTACAACCAAGAAATATGGTGACTGCAGTACTGGAGAATAATTCAACACAAAGATCCTGGTGGCTTTTATTAAAATAAGTAGAAAAGTTATCCACATATGACGCATTCTCCTGCAGTTTTGAATTTCTACTGTTTTGTCAATGCTTGTATAAGACTCAAAAGGAGACCTTTGTCAAACAGATTCTAAGCCAGCTCCTTGAAGCTGATCTGGATATTAGGAATAGAAACTCCAGTTGACTTCATGTTGCCTAAAGCATTATCAAAATTTAAGTAAGCTAAGGTTTTCTGTCCCCTGCCTCATCCCTCAAACAGACTCAGCTTCCAACTGGGAAATGCTGGGGAAGAGGCTTGTCAATTCCAAGATACACCAGTGGCAGGCTGTCTGCTTCATGTTCCACAATGGGAACATGAGTGAGCTGGACTTGAAAAACAGCAAGCTGATAATTTTATCTATGAAGAAACTCTACTATGAACTGAGAAATTCAAGGTGCAAACTCCAAAAATTTTTGTGCCAATCTATAAGCCCTATGAGGGTTCTGAAGGAGCTTGTCCTGGTCTGTCATGATGAGAACCAGCTGACCCATCTGAACTTGAGTTATAACAACCTGGGAGTTGCTTTATTCATGATGATTTTTAGAACCTCAAGGCACTCAGCATGCAACCTTGTGTATCTGTGGTTTGAATTGCTTGGCCTCACCTCCGTGGTTTGTCACTGTCTCTTTCTGAAACTCAGCAAGAACTCCAGTCTGCATTTCCTCACCCTGGGGGGCAATGATCTCTCTAATATTGAGGTGAAAAACCTTCCGAAGCCCTTTGAGATGTCAAAATCTGCCCTGAAGTAGCTCTCCCTGGAAAAATGCAACATGTCAGCAGCCAGCTCAGAAAAGCTAGCCTGGATTCTCACCGGCAGCCAAGAACAGCTTGCCTATGCCTGGGATTTAATCAGCTCCAGGACAACGGTGTTTAGGTGGCTGTGTGCTTCTCTCAGTCAGCCTGACTGTGACTTAGAGAGATCGGTGCTCTGTTTCTGTTGGTTCAGCACTCCCAGTGGCAGGTACCTGTCAGTCACTTCCTTGTATAACAAAAGTCTGACTCACCTGGATCTCACCTGAGCGATGAGGACCTCAGTCATCTGGCCCTCAGTGATCTGGACTGCAGCCTGCAGAGCCTGGGTTTGTTGGGATGCTCATTTACAGCAGAGGGTGGCTGCCAACCCCCTTGAGAACAATCATAACATAAAGGTTTTGGACATAGGAGGGAAAAACCATGTTCAAGTAGATGGAGGGAAGGAGATGTGTGAGGTTCTAAAACATTCAAGTTGGTCACTGAACACACTTGGGTTGGAGAAATACAGTCTGACTTCTGCTGGCTTCCAGCATCTCTTCTCAGTTCTCAGAAGTAGTAAAAGCCTATTTCATCTGAACCTCCAAGGAAATGACTTGGGGCCTGAGGGTAACAACACACTGTAGAAGTCCTTGTAAAAATCAATGTGCAAAATGCATAAACACAAGCTGGAAAGACTTATACCATCTAGTAAAAGGGAAGTTGAAGTATTTACAAGGTAAAGGGTGCTTTCTGTTAATCTTGTGTAAGTGGAGTTTTAATAACCTTGAAGATAAACAGTGGTGGTGATCTAAGGATGAGACGCTACTGCTTTCTTGGGGCATAACCACCAGGAGTTCCTCACTGACATTTTCAGTAATCACTGTTCATTGGACAAATGGGCTGTCACTTCTATCATTTTCCCACAGTATTATAGGCAGCATATCAAATACCCAATCCCCAGAATTCTAATTGAATGTTATATCTGAGCCAGAGAGCCTACATTAGTTTTAAGTATTTTTGGTCTTTCTTGGTGTAATGTTTTTAATTTGGGGGTATATTACAAAGATTTAATAAAGCAAAAGATGTAAAAAATATTTTATCTGTTGGCCCTTAAGAGGGCACCTATGTCTCTAATGGACTGTTTTTCCTTGGTGGACAGAAACCCTGTAGCTTTTCAGTTGGATTTTATGTGGATACTTCTTCCAGACTTTGGTGTTCTGGGCTGGGGAGCCTGGCCTGGGGTTTATGGCCCACATTTTCCTGGAAGAATCCCCTGCAGCTGATATATCCTTCTGGGACCTCTGTCCCTGACTATGGGAGCAGGGCCAACCATTTTTGTGCCTCCACCCTTCCTACCAGTCTCAATATAGCTTTTTATGTAAATCCTTGGTTATAAGACTTCTCTTCAGCTAGTATTTACTTGGTTATTCAGGGTTATTATTCTTTAATTTAGTTGTATTTCAGTTTTGTCCTGGGAGAAGGTAATTGTATCTTCCAACTACTCCACCACCATCTTGAAAATCTTGATAGGAATATTTTGTTTGTTTGTTTTTTGTTTTGTTTTTTAAATATGTCTATTGATTTCAGAGAGCTGAAGGGAGAGAGAGAGAGAGAGATAGAAACATCAATGATGAGAGAGACATTGATAGGCTGCCCCTTGCATACCTCCTAATGAGGTTTTAGCCCAAAACCCACGAATGTGCCTTGACTGGGAATCAAACCACAATCTCCTGGTGGATGCTCAATCACTGAGTCATGCCAGTCAGGCATTGATAGGAAATTTTTATGGTGTTCTTCCAGATGCATATTCAAAGACATTACTTTCTTCATGGAAAATTCTGACTGACAGAGAAAAGTCAACTGAGGATTCTATTAATTTAAATTTATTAATCATAGGATGTAACTGTGAAGAAAAGTATAGAAAATTTTATGAAAATATTAAAAATAATATGCCCATATTGGAAAAAATAAATTTATCAGAAAAATATTGACAGTAATACAAAAAGTTAGGAATTGCAATAAGTTACATAATTACATATTTTAAAAATTATTCTACTTATTTCATTTGTAATATTCCCTTAATATAATTTAAAATATTTTCTATGAATATATAGGGATATCTACTTTATATATAGTTTAATTTTTAAAACATTTTGAATTAGTTTTATAAGGGAATTAATTTTTGGTCCCACAGATATGTTAAAACTATTTGTCATTCAATAAACAAACATTTCAAAAAATATATAATTCTCCTAAATTTCTCCTCCTCCCAGGACAAAACCGGAATACAACTAAATTAATTTAGGGACTTTTTTTGTACATGGTTTGGAAGATAAAATATATGGTTATTCTTCTTGTCTCTTCATGCTAGCATTTGTACCACACAATGTCTTGTATTATAGACACTAACATATATATATATATATATATATATATATATATATATATATATATATATATATTACCTACTGCAGAAAATTTTAGTGTTCTGAGAACAAAACTTGTGTCTGAAAAACAATGTCTAGAAGTGGATTTAATAGTTAGGTGATGGTCAAATATTTTTGAATGAATGATTGGATGCATGAAACTTGTTCTATGCATATCCCATATTACTCAACTTCTGAAACCCTATCCTGCACTGACTAATGTACACTTTTAATCACTGTTATCAACATGCATTTTGACTTGGAACTCCTCTCATTTTGGTTATAGAATAATTCACTTCAACAGTCAGTCTAAGACTTTCAGTTAACTGAGTGCCAGGTATTGTAAGTGAAAATCTAGTCAAGTCAAGCACAATGGTTGGATTTTCAGTCCCAGCATCTTTCCACAGTAAATATTACTTTCTTGCAATTTTATCTTCTCCATCCTCTTTGTGTATCCAAAATATTGTTTAAAAATCAGCTCATGAGTAGAATATACATTATTTTCAAGTGTACATGGAACATTTTATAGGATAGACCACATGTTAGGACACAAAACAAGCCTTAATAAATTTAAGAAAATTGAAATGATATCAAGCATCTTCTCTGACAATAATGGGGTGAAACTAGAAATCAATCATAAGAAAAAAATCAAACAAAACCATAAACATATGAAGGCTAAATAACATATTACTAAACCACAAATGGGTTAACAATGAGATCAAGTAAGAAATAAAAAAATACCTTGAAACAAAGGAAAATAAAACACAACCCAAATTCTATGGGACACAACAAGAGCATTTCTAAAAGGTAAATTCATAGCATTAAAGGCCTAACTCAAGAAACAAAAAAAATCTCAAGCAAACAATTTAACTTTATAATTAAAGGAACTATAAAAAGAATTATAGACAAAGCCCAAAGTGAGTAGAAGGAAGAAAATAATAAATATCAAAACAGAATTAAATGAAATAGTCTTAAAAAAAAAAAAAGGCAATGAAAAAGAGCAATGAAACCAAGAGCTTGCTCTTTTAAAAGATAAACAAGATTGACAATCTTTTAACCAGAATCATCAAGAAAAATAAATAAAAGACCTAAATAAAATCAGAAATAGAAGAGGAGCCCCAGCCAGGTGTCCCTTTTTGTTAGAGCTTCATATCTTACACCAAAAAGTTGCAGGTTTGATTTCTAATTAGGTCACACACCTAGATTGCAGGTTCAGTCCCCTAAGAAAGAGAGGCATCCAATTATGTTTCTCTCTCACATGGATGTTTCTCTCTTTCTCTATCTACCTTGTCCTGTCTCTAAAATCAATAAGCATATTCTCTGGTGAGGATTTTAAAAAAATGAAAGAGGAAAAGTAACAACTGAAACTGAAGAAATACAAAGGATTGTAAGAAAATGTTACAAACAACTATATGCCAATTAATGAGACAATCTGGAAGAAATGGTTAAACACCAAGAAAAATACAATCTTCCAAAACTGCATCAGAAAGAATCAGAGAATCTGATTAAACAGCTACAACTAATAAAATTGATTCAGTAATCAAATACTTCCAACAAACAAAATTCCTGGACCATATGGTTTCACAAGGGAATTTTACCAAACATTCAAAAAAGAACTAACACCTATCATTTTCAAACTATTCAAAAAAATTGAAGAAGAGACTCCCAAGCTCATTTTATGAGGACAGCATTATCCTACTTTCAAAATCAGATAAGCACACTACAAAGAAAATTATAGGCCAATATATCTGATGAACATAGATGCTAAAATATCCAATAGAATATTAGGAAGCTGGATCCAGCAATACATTAAAAAGTTTATACACCATGATCAAGTGGGATTTATTCCAGGGATGCAAGTTTGGTATAATATGTCTTAATCAATAACCATGATACACCACATAAACAAAATGAAGGGAAAAAAAACACATGATCAAATTAATAGATGCAGAAAAAGCTTTTGATAAAATCAAGCACCAATTTATGATAAAAACTCTCAGCAAAGTGGGAACAGGGGCAACTATCTCAACATAATAAAGGTCATATGTGACAAACCCACAGCCAACATTAAACTCAATGGGAAAAAACTAAAAGTGTTTCCTTTAAGATTGGGAACAAGACAGGGTTGTCTGCTTTCACCACCTTTATTCAATATTGTACTGGAAGTCCTAGCCACAGAGATCAGATAAGAAAAAAATAAATAAAATAAAAAGGCATTTAAATTGGAAAGGAAGAAGTAAAACTGTCATTATTTCCAGAAACATGATACTATATATGGAGAACTCTAAAGATTCCACCAAAAAACTGCTAAAACTGATAAACGAATTCAGTAAAGTATCAGGATATAAAATAAATATCCATGAATCAGTTGTATTTTCATGTACCAATAGTGAACTATCAGAAAGGAAAACTAAGAAAACAATTTCATCACAAAAGGTAAAACACCAATGAATAAATTCAACCAAGGATGTAAAAGACCTGTACTTAGACAATTATAAGACACTGAACAAAAAAATTGAAGAAGATAAAGCTTAGCTGAAGCATGCACTGTGTTCATGGATAGGAAGAGAACATATTAAAATGTTCATTCTACCCAAAGATATCTATAAATTCAATGAATTTCTACCAGATGGTGTATTTCACAGAACTAGAACAAATACTAAAATATTTATATGGAGTCACAAAAGACCCCAAATAGCTACAAAAATCTCAGTAAAGAACAAAGTTGAAAGAATCATGCTACCTGATGTAAAACTATGCTACAAGGCCATAGTAATCAAAACAGCATGGCACTGGAAGACAGACACATAGTTGAATGAAACAGAATAGACAACGGAGAAATAAACCCATGCCTCTGTGGTCAATTAATATTGGACAAAGGAGGCAAGAACTTACAATGAGGTAAACACAGTCTATTCAATATATGGTGTTGGGAAAACTGGACAGATGAAACCAGACACAATGGGTCCAGGCTGCCTGTCACTACTTCAGCCAATTAAGCAGAGACAAGGTTGAATTATATTTCGACATTTATTCCACTAATGCCAGCAGTATGGGAGATCAGCAGGATCCATCCATGTAAAATCTGCTCTGAACCCCTTTCCCATAAGCCAGCTGCTTATATTGGGTAAGAGGGCAAAGATTACATGGGGAAGTGAGCAAAAAGGAATAAGAATGGGTATAATGGTGTACAGGTTACAGGAAATGTGGGCTGGAGGTCATAAAGGGTGGGCCCTGGGGGGTGGGGGTACTCCACTGTTTCAGAAACATGGTTGTTATATTTCCCTGGTAAGAGGAGAATAGGCCACACTCTAAGGTCAACTCCCATGTCCTGGAACTTACAAATCCCAGACAGATTTTTAAAGTGCTCATTCTAATCAGAACAAAACAATCATGGTCAACACAGTATGATTAATGTTTCTTATAACTGTAGGTGAAGTCATGGTTAACAGAATATGATTAATAATTCTGCCCCTAACACATATGCAAAAAAATGAGACTAGACCACTCTCATACATCGTACACGAGAATATGTTAAAAATGGATTAAAGAACTAAATATAAGACTCAAAACCATAAAAATTCTAGAAGAAAACATAGACAGTAAAATCTCTGATGTTTCTCATAGCAATATTTTTTCAGATATATCTTCTTGGGCTAGAGAAACAAAAAAAATAAACAAGTGGGACTACATCAAATTAAGTTTTTGCACAGCAAAGAAACCATCAACAAAATGATAAGACAACTCACTCAATGGAAGAAAGCATTCACCAATGATATATCTGATAAAGGGTTAAACAAAATTTATAAAGAATACAAAGCAACACCAAAAAAAAAAACAATCCAATTAAAAAATAGGAAAGGATCCGAATAGATACTTCTTTAAAGAGTGCATGAAGATGGCCAATAGACATATGAAAAGATGCTCAATGTCATCAGAGAAATGCATATTAAAACCACAATGAGATATCACCTCACACCTATCAGAATGACTTTCATCAGTGAATTAATAGTTAACAAGTGTTGATGAGGATGTGGAGAAAAGGGAACCCTTGTGCACTGTTGGTAGAAATGCAGATTGGTGCAGCCACTGTGGAAAACAGTAATGGAGTTCCCTCAAAAAATTAAAAATCGACCCAGTGATTCCACTTCTGGGAATATATCCGAACAAATCCCCAAACCATTGAAAAGAATATATACACACCTATGTTGATTGCAGCCTTATTTACATTAGGTAAGATTTGGAAGCAGCCCAAGTGTCCATTAGTAGATGATTGGATAAAAATGTTGTGGTACATTTACACAATGGAACATTATAGGGAAGGAAGAAACTTACCTTTTGTGACATCAGGGATGGACCTGGAGAGTATTATGCTAAGGCAATCAGCCAGTCAGAGAAAGGTAAATACCATATGACTTCACTTATATTTAGAATCTAATGAACAGAATAAACAAACAAAATAGAAACAAACTCATAGATAAGGAGAACAGACTGACGGCTGTCAGAAGGGAGAGGTGTTGAGAGACCGGATAAAAAAGTTGAAGGGATTAATAACCCCCAGAAAACCTCATAGACACAGAAAGTAGTATCGTGATTATCAGAGGAAAAGAAGGGTGGGGGAAGAAGGTAAAGGGGAGATAAATGGTGATGGAAGGAGACTTGACTTTGGGTAGTGAAAAAATATACAATATACAGATCATATATCATAGAATTGTACACCTGAAACCTATATAATTTTATCAACCAATGTCACTACAATATTTTCAATTTAAAAAAAATCAGGTCATAAAAAGTTAGGTCATTCCAAGCCACAAGTTCATTCCCCTCCTGTGAAAACAGAACAGAAATACTTTATGTCATTCATTTCACACCTACCACTTGACATTTCTTATACTCTATTGAACTCATTTATTATATTATTTAAATGTTCATATATTTATGCCTTGTCTTCCCAAACTGGACCATATGCTCTGTGAGGATAAGTACTTCATATTATTTCTCACAGTGCCTGACACTGATTTGTATATTGTTGTATTTAAAAGTACATATAACTTTTTTTTTAATCTGCTAGTTAAGTCTGTTAAAGTTCCCTGAAAGAAAAATGTGTTCTGTGGTGCTTCATACAATTCCTTACCTCAATAGATATTTCTTCATTGACATAAAGATAAGCTGTTTTTCAAGGAAAATTAAGAAAGCCTTTTTCAAAATCAGGGATGGTCAGACCTTTTGAGAATTTGAAATATAGAAATTTTACAATGATGAATGCTAAAACCCACTGTATTAACATTTAGAGACAGTAATTTTACATATAAACAGTTTAGGAAAGGATCTATTTTGCAACACAGTGTTTAATGTAAACATACAGTAACCAAAATAATCCTAACATGTGTGAATGGAGATAGGAATATTATCTTGCATCTCTGAATCACTCTTCAGGAAACTTTCAGCACTTTTTAATAGGGCTTCCGTGATATTTTTCCAATGTTTGCAAGTGAAGCCACTATGACTTGACAGAAAGAATGAAAACATTTCTCCCTCTATTACCATCAATAATTCCCAATTACAGTTACTTGACATACAAGCAAATTAGAAAGTGTTTTGCTTCTTCTGTCGTTTCCACCATGTGGAATATAGTGAAACAATATATGTTTTTTATGACAGTTATTGGCTGTTTTGAAGTATATTGTGAAAGCATACACTCAACAATCTTGTAATTTTCAGTAACATAATACATGGCTGTGTAAATTACTACCTATAACCCCTATTTTTACATAATTTTTTTATTCTATTTTACCATTAGCATGAGTGTTAAATGTTTTCCTTAAATTATAGTAGAGAGCCGTTTTTGTTGCCTAAATTAGAGTGATATATTAATTTTAACATTTTCTGTATATGAGTGGTTCCTAACAATTTTTTTTATCAGAGTATTTACCTTTGTTATAAGGCAAACAAGTAAAATAAAACAATGTGATCACTATATTAGATGATACAATTTTGCAGCCACTGAAATTATAATCATTTTGGTTTTGTTTTCTGGCTTACTTTGGTTTGTTGTTTTTGTTGAAAGTATTTCACATATAAATACATAACATATGAAGAATGTCTTCAAACTTCAAAGAAAATAAGTTTGCTAAAATATCTGCTAAATAGAAAACACTTCTTTAAGTAAATCATAAGCCAAGAGTAAAATACAACTTCTCTTTTATATTTTTGGAAATGGAGTCCATTTTTTTGTTATTGTTGTTTTATTGTTTTGAAATTTGTTTTATTCATTTTCTTTTTCAATTACAGTTGACATTCAATATTTTTTTATTTTAGTGTAGTGGAGTTGTTAGACATTTACATAATTCATTAAGTTATTCCCCTGATAGGACTAGAGCCCACCTGGTACTATACATAATTATTACAATATTATTGACTATATTTCCTATGCTGTACTTTATACCCCCATTACTATTTTGAGACTTTCAAATTATTATTCATAATGCCTTCACTTTTTCACCCAGCCCCACAACACCCCTCACATCTGGCAACCATCAGTTTGTTCTGTATCTGAGTCTGGTTTTGTTTTGTATGTTTATTTTTTTCTTTAGATTCCATTCATAAGTAAAATCATATGGTATTTGTCTTTCTCTGTTATAAGGCAGAGAAAGACTTATTCACTTAGTATTATGCTCTCTAGGTATATCCATGTTGTAACAAATTATACAATTTCATTCTTTTTTATAGATAAGTAATATTCCATTGTATACATGCATCAATTTTTCTTTATCTAATTGTCCATTAGTGGGCACTTGTGTTGCTTCTATAGCTTTGTTATTGTAAGTAATGCTGCAATGTGATGCATATATCTTTTCTTAATCTTTTTTCTTATAGTTTGTTATTGGTGTATAAAATTGAAACTTATTTTTTAATATTAATTTTATATTCTGCTCCTTTACTAAATTCATTTATCAGTTTTAAGATCTTTTGGTGGATTCTTTAGGGTTCTCTATATAATGTATCATGTCATCTGCAAATAATGACAACTTTACTTCTTCTTTTCCAATTTGAATCCTCTTATTTCTCTCTCTCTCTCTTTTTGTCTGAGTCTTTTGGCTAGGACTTCTGATGGAGTTTATTTTTAAGCTCCTTACTACCACTAAAGCAACATGTCATCCACTTTTTGGCCTAAGATTAAGCTTTACAATTTCATAGCAAGATTTCAAGGGTAATCTTTTGCTTAGTTTCCTCTTTGTGAAAATTTCTGCATCTGTTTGTTAGCTACTGTGTTATTGCTTGCTATTATCTATTAATAAATTTATAAAAGATCAATGAATTCATATTATATTTGTAAAAGGCATCTATTTTCTTAAGTAAAATTATATGACTTAATTCAAGCAATAAATGTATAAAATGGGTTTGTAGAATAGATTTCTAGATATAAATACAACATAAAAATATTGTTTTGTTGACAAATATAGCTTTATGTTTTCCCTAATTGGGGTATTATCAAATGATCATTTTATTTTTGAATGTAGAAATATTGGCAGTAATTAAATAAATGGATTTTCTAATTATACTTACTATGAACATAGAAAATGAGCAATCTATCGTGTTTCTAGTTTTTCTTATTAATTAGTGTTTATCCTTGTGAAAGAGAAAATACTAAAAATTTAACTCATTCTCATTTTAATCACTTCCATTTAACATTTTGAAAGACACTTTACATTTTTCTTCAAGGAAAACATGAAGTTCTTAGACTCTACTACTTTCTGAGGATAGAACTTAAAAATGGACATTTTTTTTCTGATATAAAAGTTCTAGAGTTAATTTTTATTTTTTGAAAGCTTGATAATAGATATGGCATACAGTCATGTTAATATTATTCTTTTTATTAAATAAAGCATAAAGAATTGATAATTTGGTCCCCATAATTTGGATAGAATATTTCTATAGTTTTCTAAAATTCCAACAAAATGATGAAGTCAGAAAGATATAAAGCAATAGTTTGTGCATATTATAAGGTTTAAATTTATTAAAATTACAATCAATCTCTACACATTAGATTCAATAATGGCAT
This sequence comes from Miniopterus natalensis, assembly GCF_054644295.1. Classification (NCBI taxonomy): domain Eukaryota; kingdom Metazoa; phylum Chordata; class Mammalia; order Chiroptera; family Miniopteridae; genus Miniopterus; species Miniopterus natalensis. The sequence goes on from NC_142081.1 coordinate 105,021,588, forward strand.
ACATAATCTTAAAGAGCAGATGACCAAGAACAATATGATTCTTTACTAAGTAATGTCCCTAAAATTCCCATTCTAGGGTAATTATTTTCAGCAATATATGACAACAAAAATTATATTAAGGAACTAAGAAAATGAGCGAATGAATGGAAGATCTTGACAGTAATGAAAGAAAACAACAAAGACAATACATTAAGTAAAATATACTAAGTTAATGACATTGTATTTACTAACTGATATGATAGAGACTCTTTATTATCAACCTTGTTTATATTTTCAATGAATTATTTGTAAAATTTTTTCATGTATTGCAGATTATGTACATAAGAATAAATTTCTGCCTGAAAGTCTATTCAACTGCTAACGTGTTCTTTTTTAAAATTTTCTGAATCAAAAGATGAAGTCCCATCAAATACTATCATTGATTCCAGCCCTGGTCAATGTGGCTGAATGGTTAAGGGATCTGCCCTCCTGTCAAGGGCACTTTACCTGGATTTCAGGATAGAGATCCTTGGCTCCAGTTGGGGCACGTGTGGGAGACAACCCCACCTATGTGTCTGTCTCACACTGATGTTTCTCTCTCTCTCTCTCTTTCCCTCCTTTCTCCATCCCTTCCACTCTTTAAAAAAAATCAATGTAAAAAATATCCTCCAGTGAGGATTAAGAAAACAAACAAAAAAATGCCATCAATTCCAGGGAAAGAATTAAGTAGAAGTTCTCTATTGGTTAGTGAAAAAAAAGTTGATGTGTAGGTGTAATCTTTGTTAATTTCCACAACAGTGGTGCATTGGTTTTCTTAATCTACTCCCTTCTCTTTCCATCATATTCAAGGAAACCATTAGCCTCTTTACTGTGCCTCATACACTTTTCCTCTTTCCTTTGTTTGCCAAAATATGTTAGCATAAAACTTGTTTTCTCTTACCTTGCCTTCTGCTTACTTCACTTTTTTAAAAAATTTATCTATATTGTTGGAAGCATTACATATGTCCCCTTTATTCCCCCACTGATCCCCTCCATCCCTCATCCACCCTACCCCCAAGCCTTCCCCATACCAATGTCTGTGTCCATAGGTTATGCATACAAGCATATAAATTCTTGAATGATATAAGAATTTAATTTGTTAACATGTCATCTCTTGATTTTCTCAACTAAGTATTGGGTGTTTTTTATTATTAAAAGCACAATTTCCCTAGATTAATCTTTCCCCAACCTCTCCCCCACCCCCACCTTCCCTCTGAGATTCCTCAATCTGTTCCCTGCTTCTATGTCTCTGGATCTATTTGATCTATTCGGTTCATCAGTTTATTTTGTTCATTATATCCCCCACATGAGTGAGATCATGTGGTACTTGTCTTTCTCTGACTGGCTTGTTTCACTTAGCATAACACTTTTGTTTTTCCTCATCTTATTTTCTAAACATTGCCAATAAGAATTGCATTTGGTAGAGGAATCTCTGAGTCATTTCTATAAATTTCTTATTTCCCTATCTTATTTGCATATCTGAACCACAACAGTATTCAGCAATCCTTCTTAAATTTCTGTCTAAATATTATCTCTAAATATTCACGTTCTTGGTTGATACAAATGAAATAAGGATATTTTGAACCTGCATCCAAATAGTAATACAATCTTAGATAAATGAAATTATAAATTTTAAACAGCTAACATTTTGAAGGTATATTAGCTTGGGCTCAGATATGTTTACTATTGCTTGGTGGTCATTTACAGGTTACTTACATTCCTCTCTTGGAATTCCATTTTCCTTCACCACTAAGATGGACATAATTACAATACCAGTGAGAACACTTAAGAGAAACACGCACACACACACACATACAGAGACAGAGATGGAAAGGTGGTTATACAATAAATATAGCAATTTCACTATTTTTATTGAATGATATAAGTATTGGGTGTTCTTTATTGTTAAAAGCACAATTTCCCTAGATCATTTTACACAGTGAACAATAAAAAGCAGATGAATATACCCTGGCCAGGTGGCTCAGTTGGTTGGAGCATAGTCTCGTACACCAAAATGTTGTGGGTTCAATTCCCAGAGAGGGAACACACCTAGATTATGGTTCAATCCCCAGTTGGGGTTTGTTGAGAAGCAACCAATTGATGTTTCTCACCCATACTGATGTTTCTCTCTCTCTTTCTCTAAAAAGAAATAAATGTATATCAACAAGTGAAGCTGAAAAAAAAAAAGCAGGTGAATGTATATTGGGTAGCCATTTGAATTGAGAAGAAATGGCTTGAATAAAATGACCCTAATGTGTAACTATTCCACAGTGTCCCCTCTAAAAAAAATTCTCTTCCTTTAACTATAAACAAACTGAGGGTAGCTCTATATATTTAACATCCACAGCTTCACACTACTGTAAAGATTTTAAAATGGGTTATATAAATATTCTTTAATATTAGTTTGAAGATTTTTCTTGTTTATTTTAAAATCTTTTTTTTTTTTTTAAATATATATATCTTTATTGATTTCAGAGAGAGGAAAGGAGAGGGAGAGAGAGATAGAAACATCAATGATGAGAGAGTCATTGACCGGCTGCCTCTTGCATGCCACCGACTGGGGGTCGAGCCCACAACCCGGGCATGTGCCCTGACCGGGAATCGAACCCCAATCTCCTGGATCCTAGGCCGACGTTCAACAGCTGAGCCACGCCCGGCAGGGCTTAAAATCTTTATTATTTTTTAAATCGAGAGTAGTGCTTTGCTTAAAGTTGTGCTGTTTATCAATCTGGAAATTGTTTTTAAGAAACAGAGAAAAATTATATTCACATGCAATGTTAAAAGAACTCATGAACTTGTCTCTGATCCCCTTATTAAGAAATAAACACTAGTACAAATTTCTCTAGAATCTGGTGTTTTCATGAATTGCTCTTTTCAAATAAGTTAGACATTTGTATATGGATTTACACATTAGAACAATCTTTGCCCCCATTACCCAGGTTGGGACACTTGCCAGACATCTGGAACCATCAGATATAAGAACAGAAAATGCTAAAATTAAAATTAAATGTTGAGCACTTTTTACTTAATGATTTTATTTCAATCAAACTTTTAATAAATTTAAAAGGTTACATCTTCTATATGCACTTATTATTATGTATATTAATATATGGGTAATACATAAATTCATTTACATGAAGTGCAATGCTATATAAAATGTAATTTGAATCCGGTTTGAAGCCCATCATTAACAACATTTTTTAACCTAGCAGCTTTTTATGCTTTTCACAATACATGATTCACATGCTTGACCTACTCAAGTTTATGAATTCTAAGTGATGGTGTAAATGGACTATTTTAATTGATAACTTTCAATAATCAATAAGGCATTTCAGATTTTCATATTCAGATTTTCAGAAACTTATTTGAGGGAGAAGGCTGTCATGAAACATTGGTAGTATTTGTAATTGGAAAGAACCTTATTAAGAACATAGATTCTGGAAACAGATGGCCTTGTTTGAATCTTTATTGTGCTGTGTGTTAGCTGGCTGACTGCTTAACTTTGCTCTACCTCAGAGTCTTCTTCTATAAAAAGAGTTACTATGATAAAAAATAAACTGAATATCTCAACATAATATTTAGCACTTAGTAACTAATCAATATAAAGATATAACTATTTTTATCACCATCATCCCTCAATATATATGTAGGAAGATAGCTTGACAATCTTTTGAACCAGAAATTTTTAATGTAATTCTGTATAACATAATAGTATATTTTTAAAATCATTTTGTTAATTGAATGAAACATACACAGGCACCTATTTATTTCTCCTAAGCAATCCAACTTTTAAACATTTCACATCTAAGTGGACTTTTTCTCACATTTTTATTTATTTCAGTTTCTTAAAATTATATATCATAATAAAGCATAATGAGTAAATCTTACTCTATGGAAAACTCAATATAACTATCTTTTTTTGACTCCAGAAGCTTTTATCATATAGAGCCTTCACCCTACAACATTTAATCCTAATCACAAAGGTTTATCCTTCTCAATGTGTAGTCCAAGGAATGAATCCACAGCAAACTTGATTGGATTATAATGAGTGTGCAGTTTCACATTCTCTAGCTTTTTTGAGGTTAAGGAACTACCCTGAAATCCAAGTAGTATGGATAGTCTTTTTTTTCTTGTTGAGAATATTACAGATGTCCCAGATTTTCCCCCTTCCCCCCTCAACCTGACTCCAACCCCACCCCAGGCCTTCACTGCATTATTGTTTATGTCATAAATTCTTTGGTTAATCTCTTCCCACATCCTCTCCCCCTTCCCTCTGAGATCTGTCAGTTTGTTCCATGATTCCATGTCTCTGGACCTATTTTGTTCATCAGTTTATTTTGTTCATTAAGTTCCACATATAAGTAAGATCATATGATTATTGTCTTTCTCTGACTGGCTTATTTCGCTTAGCATAATAATTTCCAGGTCCATCCAGGTTGTCCCAAACAGTAAGATATCCTTCTTTTTCACAGCTGTATAGTATTCCATTGTATATATGTACCACAGCATTTTTTAATTGAGTATAATGGTGTAGGTCAATGTCTGGGGTCTCTATTCTGTTCCATTGATCTATATTTCTGTTCTTGTGCCAGTACCGGGCTGTTTTGATTACAATGGCCTTGTAGTGTAGTTTGATATCTGGTATTGTGATCTCTCCAACTTTGCTCTTCTTTCTCAGGATTGCTGCAGCTATTCTGGGTCTTTTTTGGTTCCATATAAATTTTTGGAATATTTGTTCTATATCTGCAAAATATGCCTATGATATTTTAATAAGAATTGTGTTGAACCTATAGATTGCTTTGTGTAGTATGGACATTTTAATGATGTTAATTCTTCCAGTCAATAAACACAGTATATTCTTCTACTTGTTTGTATCTTCCTCTATTTGTTTTTTCAATGTCCTATAGTTTCCCAAGTACAGGACTTTTACCTCTGGTTAAGTTTATCTCTAGGTGTCTTATTATTTTTGTTGCAATGGTAAATGGGATTTTTTTTTTTTCTTTTTCTGAGACCATCATTGGTGTATAAAAATATCATCAATTTTTGGTATTAATTTTGTATCCTGCTACTTTGCCAAATTCATTTATTAAATCTAGTCTTTTTTTGGTGAAGTCTTTAGGGTTTTGTATGTACAAAATCATTTCATCTGAAAATAATGGTAGTCTTTTAAATAGCAATAATAATTTCCTTCATTGGGGGATGATTTCTAACTTACACTTTGTTGAACTTAATGAAAACACGCTGTTTGAATAGTTTTAACTCAACACTAGCAGATGCAGATGTCTTTATAGCCCATTAATAATTAAGTGGTCTGAGTCTTCTAGGTTTGGATGAATGACATATACATATAGAGTGAGAGTATAACAAATTCATTATTTAAAATAATCTAATAGGTCAGATACATTCAAAGAATTCTCACAGAAAATCATTCATAGAAAAAGTATGTATTTCAAGAGATTTTCCTGTTACGTACAATTAATTGCATTTATAACCTTTGCCATTTAAAAAGAAGTCATAAGAAGAAAGATAAGCAGTTGCTAACACTTTGTTTTATTAGACAAGTACAAATACAACTTGAGAGTAAATGTGCATTCACTTAATTTTGTTGCACTTGACTCTAGTATCATTAATCTCCATTCTCCTTCATCATTTTATTCCAATGGCATTTTGTCTGATCTTGTAATTACTGCAAAGTTCTCTACCTGTGATATATTCAATTCCAATAAAATCCTACCTTTTAATATGAACGTTCTGGTTTCCTGACTTCATTGTTCTCAGTGTACTTGTTTTTCAATTCAACCCATTACTAGTACTTGTTGTTCTAGCAGTTCAGCTCATTGACTTTCTCCATTAGTTTTCTTTTGAATTTATTTCCTTCAAAAACCAGCTTGTATCCCATGCTCTGTCATCTAAACTGTATCCCTTCAATTGTCCTGTCCCCTTATGCTTTTGTCTCAATCAACTGTCTCCACTTATAATGTCAAACTGCTGAATTTTTAAGGCTAAAAATCATCTCTGTCAGTTATTTGTCGTTGTGTAACACACTATTCCAATACCTAGAAATGAAAATGAATTACATTTTATTATATCTGATTATCTTATTTCTAGTGAGTCAAGAATTTGAGCAGAGCTTATGCAGGCTATTCTTCTGCTTTGCATAGGTTATAGTATTATCTGGATCACTTGGTATTATTTTGGGTCTGGCTGGTCTGGCCTGAAAAGTCAAAGTTGGCTTCATGTGCCTGGAGCCTTGATGGAGATAGCTGGAAGGGTGGGCTTAACTCTTCTTTTCTTCTCTATATAACCTCAGGGCCTCTTCACATGGTTTCTCTAGAAGGGTAGTTGGACTTATTACATGTATTTCAAGAGATGGGGATGAAATTCCTAGTTTCCTTTGGCCTGTGCCCAGAAGTTGGTGGTGCATTATTTCTACAATATTGTACTGCTCAAAGTAATCATGAGCCCCTCTAGATGTAACAGAGTATATGTAGAATCCAGGTCTTGATGGGAGGAATATTGAAAACATTGTGGATATCTTTACTCTTTTACATCATTCATTTATTCATTCATTATTCAATCAGTAATGATTTGCCAGTAACTGTAATGCTAGGTACTTGATGGATAGTGAGGATGAAGCAATGACTGGGGGGTTTTAAGTCCCTTTATAATGGAGCTTACATAAACAAGATATGAACAAATGGTGATGTTATGCAAGAAGTAAATGTAATGATTACTAACAATTAACAGTAGGAGAGATACCTTACTAACTGGTAGTCAAAGGCTGGCTTTCTAAAGAGGTAAGGTTTAAAAATGACAGACAGCAATGGAAAGAACAAAGGAAAGAATGTCTTAGGAGGAAAAACAAAGTCAAAGGGCCAGAGTCCAGACATGGCTTGTTGTGCAGGAACAGGAAGAAAAGCTATGTTTCTGAAACACAATTGAGATGAGAATGATTGAGAATTTGACCACCGCTGGAACTTGCTTAACCATGTAGACCTGTTTAAAAAGCAGGAGTGAGTCAATAAAGTGTTCTAATCATGAGACTACCAAGAGCTGATTTCTCTTATAAAAGGACATTTTGCTAATCTCAGAAGGACGGGAGAAGGCCCAAAAGAGGAAGCACATTGATTGACATGTTAGGAGGCTATCACAGGACCTTTGTAGCAGTTCATATGAGAGGTAATGGTGGTAGTACAGATTGAGAGAATTGTATAAACTAATATATTTTGAAATTAGAATCAGTAGAAATAACTATATTTTCTAATCATAAACAATATTATTGAACAAATAATTGTCATTCTTGATCTCTACTCTTTAACCATCTCTTCACCTGCCAAAACCTGTAACCCAGATTATATACACTCTGCAGAAAATACTTTCACTATAATCATTAATGGCATTAAAGATGTAAGAAACAATAGATATTTTCAGTCTTGTGTCTTGTTAACTATTGGCACATTTGATTATTTTGTGTTCTTTGAAGCATGCAACTCTTTTAATTTTTGTCAATCACATATCTTTCTGCTAATGTATGTATATTCTCCTCTAAGAGCCTCAATTTTCCTCTAACCCTATAAGTCATTATATTCAAGAGTAAAGTAAAATTTACCATTTTATTTGTCTTTGTTAATACTTACTCTGAACTATCTCAAAAGAACCATAGCCTGCAGTTCGCCCCCCATTTGAAAGTTTAGATCTATATTTCCTCTTGGCTAACAGAGACATGTAATTCTCGGCATATAATAGAAAGTATGTTCTGTAAAACCCTTCCAATACAAAGTAATGAAATTGCTGGTAAATAGTCTTAAAATATTATTTAAAACATTAAAGTGTTTATTTTAAAAATACCATGCCACCTGGCCAGGCATGGCTCAGCGGTTGACCATAGACCTAGGATCCAGGCGATCGGGGTTCGATTCCAGGCCCAGGGCACATGCCCAGGTTGTGGGCTCGATCTCCAGTCGGGGGCATGCAAGAGGTGGCCTATCAATTACTCTCTCATCATTGATGTTTCTATCGCTCTCTCTCCTTTTCCTTTCCTCTCTCTGAAATCAATGAAGATATATTTAAAAAATTAAAAATAAAAATACAGTGCCAAATGCAAGGGAAGTAGCTTAAGTCTACTTTTGCCCCCAGGGCATTTGCTGATATAGGCAAATTTGAGCTTCAGTTTTGAGGACATCTTTGGGCAAGGGTTGCAGAACCCTGAACCCTTTCCCCAAGAAGTTGGAGCTCAAAGGACTATATCCACAGGGTAAGATTAAAGCCAAAGTAAACCTAGTCTACACACTGCTACTTCTAAATGAATGCAAAGAAACTTGCCTTTGAAATGAGCAGTGTAAGGGTGATGTGGGAAGTCATATTTAAAGATATAATCACAAGTTGGATTTTTATGTGGATTTTTAAACTCAAATTCATGTTACCTAAATGAGTAAAATAAACCTTAAGCCGTGAACTTAAATTAATGAAATCCTAGATATTGATGTCTATTGTTGCTTGTGGACACAAATCTTTCTAGAAACCATCATCTTAGGCATCAAAGTAGTCCCATAAATATTTTTAAACAGCAAGAAGTATCATAGAATTAAAATTAACAAAGAATATAGAGTAACAAGGTACCCTGAGAGAAAAACACCGATGCTAAGCAAAATAAGCCAGAAAAAAAACAAATATCACATGATCTCGCTTACATGTGGAATCTAATGAACAAAATAAACTGGAAAAAAAAAAATAGATCCAGAGACATGGAAGCATGCAACAGCTGACAATGCTCAGAGGGAAGGGGGGTGGTGGGAAGAGATTAACCAAAGAATTTATATGCATATATGCATAACCCATGGACACCCACAATAGTGCTGTGAAGACCTGGAGAGGGGGTGGGAGTGGGGAAGAAGGAGTCTATGGGGGGAAAAAAGAGGATATCTGTCATACTTTCAACAATAAAGATATATTTTTTAAAAACATAATTGGGAATACCAGACTGTATAAAAATACTTTGCATAAAGAAATAAAGGACAAGCCCTACTACATTTGCAGGTAATAAGAAAGTATAAAATAAAGTGGTATAATAGGTATACAAAAGAGCCACACAAAACATTTAGAAATGAAAACTACATTATCATAATTAAGAGCACAATGAATGAGTTTAGCCTATTAAGAAGAGCTGAAGAAATTATTAATGAACTGAATTAGCTCAGAAAAAGTTATTTATAATGCAATACAGAAAAAACAAGAAATGGAAAAATTGGAAGTGAGGTTAAGAGACAGAGAAAGTAGAATGGAAAGGATCCCCGAATGAGGACAGAAAGAAAAGAACACAGGTATTATCTGAAGGACTGATGATTAAAAGTTTTCAAAAATCACTTAGCTGAAAGACACCAAACTTAAATTAACAGATGTAAGAGGCCCAGAAAGTCTCAAACTATAAGTAAAATAGAACCCCATACCTGAAAATATTATATTGAAGCTGTAGGGTATCAAAAACAAAGAGATTTTAAAAGTAGCTGGTGGAAAAAAGACGCACTTTAAAGTGTGGGACTTTGAGCTTGCTTCTCTACAGCAATAATGGTCATCTGAAGATATTTCCTGTTGTGCTGAAAGAAAATACTGCTAACTTATAATCCCATGTACAAGGAAAATATTCCTTAAGAATGAGGTTTACCAAGAATTTATATGCATATAAGTGTAGCCCATGGACATAGACAATAGTGTGGTGAAGGCTTGGGGCAGGGAGTGGGTGCGGGATGGAAGGGGTCAATGGGGAAAAAGGGAGTACCTCTGTAATATTTTCAACAATAAAGACAAATTTTAAAAAGAAAAAAAAGAAAACTGTCAGCTATATGGCAATAATAATGTAAAAAAAAGAATTAGATTAAAAATATTTTTAGAACATCACATTAGAAAGTTCAGTAAAGATAATTCTAAATGATGAACTTTAGGCACAAGGAAAGTGATCACAGATTGGAAGGTTTACAATGAAAGAAGGAATTAAGGGTGAATAAACTAGGATATATCTGAATAATTCTAAACAAAGATGCAGGTATGAAATCTTTATAATGTCCAATAGTTTTTCATAAAACAAATGCTGGCATGTGAATAAGAGAAGCAAAGTCTTTTAAGATTCTTATTTTGTCCAGGAGGATGGTAGAGATACTAATTGATATTTTTAAATAACTTAAGATGCATGTTGCGGGTTTTTGAATAATCAATAAAATGATAGAAACAGTAGTTAAATTCCCAACTAGTAGCAGGAAATGACTGGAATAAAGAAACAATCCATCAATCTAAAATAAGACAAAGAAAAAATGAACTTAAAACAAATAGAAAGTACAAAATAAGACTACACATTTGTACCCAAATATACCCATAATTATAAGTGTAAATGAATAAGGTGCTAAGTGTTCTGAGTAAAATAAAAAGATCATCAGATTTTCTTGAAAAGAAAAAAAAAAGAATATAACCACATGTTGTTGAAAAGAGATGCTTGTACAATGTAAGGATACTGAAAGCATAAAAGGATCGAAAAGTCATAACATTCAATAACTAAATGAATGCCAGGGTTACTATATTATTATGAGACAAAATAAAGTTTTAAATAAAAATAATTAATAGAAATAAAGATTATTTTATAATGATAGAAGCTTAAACTTTTCAATAACATAAAGTAGTTTTAAATTTATATGCACCTAATAGTATAGACTCAATATATGTAAATCAAGGAGACAGAATTACAAGAAGTCCCTGCTTTCCCTTCCATCTTTATTTCCACCAAAGCCCTCTTTCACTTGTGCTCTAGCTATGCTCACTCATCTATACTGCTCTGAACACTGCCCCTCTCTATAGCCTCTTTACCCTTACATGTAGTAATCCCCCTGCTGGAATGTTTTCTCTTGCTTGCTGACCTGATCAATTTTCTTTATGTCCGGAAGATACAGCTCAAGTATCACCTTCCTTGAGATGCCTCCCCAGGTCAGTCCTCCTAAGTTTGTTCTCTACTTTTTAGCCTAGAATAGTTTATTGTACTTGTTTTGTAAATTAGCTATCTGTATGTCTGCCTGTTGTATTAGACCATAAACTTACAGGCAAACAGGATTTTTTTCTAATCTTTTTTTTTTTTTTTTTTTTTAATTCTTAGCAGTTAGGTAAGAAGAACTAAAAACATTCAATTCAAGCTTGGCTTGTGTGGCTCAGTTTGGTGTCATCCCATGTCACTGATTCCTGGTCAGGGCCCTTTCGGGCTTGAATCTCAGTAGGGGGCATGCAGGATGCAGCTCATCAATGTTCCTCTCTCCCTCTCCCTTCCTCTCTCTGAAATTAAAACAAACAAACAAAAAATAGTATTTTTTTAAAAAATTAGGAAAACATTAAATTCATGAATAAAACTAGAATTAGAAGAATAGCTTTAAAGATATTTGTTGAAAGAAGCAAGAAGAGCCCGACCGGACATGGCCCTGCCTTTGAGCATCGACCTAGGATCCAGGCTATCGGGGTTTGATTCCCAATCAGGACACATGCCCGGGTTGCGGGCTCGATCCCTGGTCAGGGGCGTGCAGGAGGCAGCCGATCAATGACTCTCTCATCATTGATGTTTCTATCTCTCTCTCTCCCTCTCCTTTCCTCTCTCTCAAATCAATAAAGATATATTTAAAAAAAAAAAAAAAAGAAAGAAAGAAAGAAGCAAGAAGTGACAGTTAACAGATGGGTAGTGAAAAGAACAATAGTATAAAATAGTATGTGGAATAACACAAAAAGAATATCAGACGGCACATTTGGTGCGGTAGTCCTAAAACCTTTTAGCATCTTGATGGAAGGGATACCAGGTAGAGCTGTACAGTGTTTGTACTGCACAGCTCAAGAGGTTACCATAAATATCTAATCAAGGATATGACTGCGTTGGGCAATGCAAACCTGAGTGGTCACATACGCTCTTTGATTAAATAAAGCCCATTTTTAGCACCCAGGAAATAATTGTCACTAATTATGACCATTTGGAGTCATTAAAAAAAGGACTATATTTTGACTACTCTAAATAATGAGAAAAGTATGTAACATCTTTTAGAAATCTTATAGAAACCAAATAGATTAGGTACCAAGTGTAGCAAGTTTTAATTAGATGGAAAAAAAAAATCACAATTAAGCCAGATAAACATGCCCATTGCAGTGGGTTGAAAACCACATCCACTTGTAGTACAATGAGTCAAGTTTGCTTAAGATTTACTCATGTTGTTATGACTGGCAGTCAAATAAGTCAAACCAAGTAGTTTAGAAAATAAACTTATATACTTATGTTACCTATTTTATTAAATAATGGGTACTGAAATCCCGAGGACTGAGCCTTGCATGGAAATAATTAGAATTCACCAATGTCTTTTATCTGTTTCAAGGTTTTCTTGCTAGTTTGGAAACTGCATTTCATACGCAGAAGAAAATCCTTTGGTTGCTGACAGTATAAACCAAACGCAGTCGTGACAATCTTTTCTAGGAAGCAGCTAGAAAGGAAAAGTAAACACTCTTAGTTTCACTTGCTAATGCTTTTTTTAAAGCAGCTAGTCTCCTTCAGTGCCCACACTCAGTAAATCAGTCCCCATCCCCAGCTGAAACTCCTGGGCCTAGATATGGCTTCACCCACCTCTTATATCCTTCCCTGTTGCTGAATGTGTTCTTTAAAATAGCTTCTCACGAAAAGAATAGCCATTGGCTTATTGCAACCTACATATTTTACCCATTTTAACATCTCTTTGCCACAGATCCTCCTGCTGTGGAACCAGCATTTTTGGAAATCCGACAAGGACAAGAACGAAGTGTCACTATGAGCTGCCGGGTTCTGAGAGCCTATCCCATACGGGTACTGACCTATGAGTGGCGCTTGGGCAACAAGTTACTACGGACGGGTCAGTTTGACTCTCAAGAGTACACAGAGTACCCAGTGAAGAGTCTTTCCAATGAAAACTATGGGGTTTATAACTGCAGCATCATCAATGAAGCTGGAGCCGGGAGATGCAGCTTTCTTGTTACAGGTAATATTCCAAATATTTTGCTTAGGTGTATATGTATATATTTGAGATCAAGGGGCCTTAGGATTAAACCAGTATGAGAATGAAAGCATTTTGCAAATTTATGGAGCATACTATGAGCAGCTCGACTGTTCAAGTTAGAAGTCTATTATTTATTTTGAAGGCAAGTCTATTTTAGTAGTTAAGGTAGTTTATGTATTTATAAAATTAGAAGTTTATGTGAATTCAAGTAGTTTGTGAGGAGGTTAATTAACTAACTTTGTGTAGATCAAATTGCAGATGTTAATGAATATATACGTTATTCTGCAAGTCTAAAATCCCTTGGGGACCAACACCTGCTTGATTTCTTCATAGCAGAAAGTGTGCTTTCTTTTCAATTTTTTTCTCAATTCTTTATTACCTCTTAATGTGTGCTGAATCTCTGTTTTGTCCTGAGCTCACTGTAAATTTATAAATATTCAAAAGAAGAGCAGTAAAGTTGTATCATGTATAATGAATTAGAGAGAAGTATCAATATTTTATGTTATTATCTTTTAATGTATTTAAAGAAATAGTAAATCTGTGTTAAATCTCAGGTACTTATTTAATTTATTTTTATAATCTATATACTAAAATAAATTTGAGTGTTTTTTGTTTGTTAGCTTTTTTAATCCTCACTTGAGGATATTTTTTTCCATTGCTTTGAGAGAGAATGGAAGGGAGACAGAGAGAGAGAAACATCGATGTGAGAGAGAGACATCGATTGGTTGCTTCCCGCACTTGCCCCGACCGAGACCAGGGATTGAGCCTGAAACTGGGGTATGTGCCCTTGACGGGAATGGAACCCAGGACCCTTCAGTCTGCCAGCCGACACTCTAACCACTGAGCCAAAACAGCTAGGGCTGTTTGTCAGTGTTTTTAATTCTCACCCGAGGATATGTTTATTATGAATTTTAAAGAGAGAAGAAGGGAAAGAGAGAACAAAGAAACATCGCTGTAAGAAAGTGACATTGATTGGTTGCCTCCTGAACTCACCCCAACTGGGGATGGAACCTGCCACCTAGGTATGTGCTCTCACTGGAGTAGAACACACAACCTTTTTTTGGTGTACTGGACAATGCCCCAACCAACTGAGTCACCCAGCCAGGGAAAATTTGTGTTATTTTTCAGGTAGGGTTGAGGCATACACAAAAAGAATATACTCTTTTTTATTATTATTTTGTTCTAGTTAAATTTATTTATAATAGTTGGAGTGTCTGTGCTAGTGAAAGAAGAAACCAGACATTGTATATAATCTAAAAAGCAATTGTAAAAGTTATGATTAAAAATTTTCAGACTTCATTAAAACTTCATTGATAATATAAATTCTTATTAATAAGAACTTACAAAAGAAATCTCTAAATATTAATCACTTTGAGACATGTTTGCTTCCTGAAATGGAATTAGGTAGATAAAATATAATTGATTAACTAAAGATGTCCTTTCTGCTGAATCTTATTAGCACTTGGTTTCACAACTCTTTTTATTAACATTCAGTTGAATTTAAAGTTTTTCAACTTTGATTCTTAAAGTGAACTATTAAAACAAAACCTAAAGTCCATAGGACAATATTACTTAAGGTGGTGATCTAACTGCTAATTTTTATCCCTAGGAATGTTTAAAAGAGAAAAAGAATGTAGTCTGTTACTCTATAGGGTAATTTAAGTGGCATGATGTAATTCTATTCCATGTTTACATATAATTGTCTCATAGCAATAAGAATCACAAAAACAACTGTTTTTTTACATATTCATACCAATGGAGCACCTTCCTCCTTTAATCTACCAAACAAGGCTACCCTATAAAATTAACTATATCCCTTTTCTCAACCTTTGGGGGCACATACACATTCTAATTTTCTGTTTTCTAATTTTATTCTAGTTTAGACTATGATGACTCTGCAAGATATTCATTTGCTCTCTGTTATGTGATACAAATCCTATTTTGTGAACTAGAAGACAAGCTGAGACCAGAAGAAAAACTAGCTCCGTTTTCCCATTTCAAATCCATGGGGTGCAATAAGTAGATTTCTATAGCTACAGAAAAGAATAAATCTGTTATGGGTTGCCCTGCAGAGGGAGAGGAAAGAGCCCCATGTATGAATTTGTTTCCAGTGTACGTTTTTACTTTACAATCTTCAGGTCAACCTCAATGTTTCAATATCATCACATACAATCTAAAATAGTTTTGAAGAACAGAAAGGGAAAAGACTGAAATCCAAATACAATAAAATCCATGTAAATATATTTTTAAATGATTTCATAAAAACAGAGACTAGAAGAAGCTTTGAAAGACCATAACTTCTACTAAAACATATCAGAAGTAATTCTAACGGATTTCCTACAATTCAAAACCCTTTGAAGCTATAAAGAGGAGTGTGAATATAATGTGTAAAGATACATATCGTTTTATGCACATATTTCTTTTTTTAAATTTATCTTTATTGTTGAATGTATTACAGATACCCCCTTTTTTACCTCATTGATCCCCTCCATCCCACATCCGCCCCCCCACCAGGTCTTCCCCACACTATTGTCTGTGTCCATGGGTTATGCATACATGCATATAAATTCTCTGATTAATCTCTCCCCACCCACTCCCCCACCCCCACCTTCCCACTAAGATTCATCAGTATCTTCCATGCTCTTATGTCTTTGGATCTATTTTGTTCCTCAGACTATTTTGTTTATTAGATTCCACATATGAGTGAGATAATATGAAACTGAATCAGGAAGAATCAGAAAACCTGAATAGGCTAATAACAATTGATAAAATGGAAGCAGTAATAAAAAAAACTTCCAGCAAACAAAAACCCCTGTCCAGATGGCTTCACAAGAAGCTTTCTAATTCTTTAAGCTCTAGGGCTAGATAATTTACTAAAAATGTTTCTTGCTTTTTAAGGTAGGTTTATAGTACTATGAACTTCCCTCTTAGTACCACTTCTGCCGTGTCCGATTGATTTGGGGTTGTTGTATGTTCATTTTCATTTATTTCCAGGAAGTTTTTGATTTCTTTCTTGATCTTATTGGTAACCCATTCATTATTTAATAACATACTATTTAGCCTCCATGTGTTTGAACGTTTTTGAGGGCTTTTACTGTAGTTGATTTCTAAGTTCATGCCATTGTGATCTGAGATGCCTGACATAATTTCAGTCTTCTTGAAGTTGTAGAGACTCGTTTTGTGCTCTAACATGTGGTCTATCTTTGAGCATGACCCATGTGCACTTGAAAGGAATGTATATTCTGCAGCTTTGGGGTGAAATGTTCTGTTGATATCAATTAAATCCATCTGATCTAGTGTGCCATTTAGTCACTGTTTCTGTGTTGACTTTTTGTCTGGAAGATCTATCAAGTGAAGTCAGTGGGGGATTAAAGACCATGACAATGACTGTATTGCTGTTCATCTCTCCCTTGAAGTCCTAAGGTTATTATTGATAGGTCCTTGTTTATTGACATTTTAATTCTTTACACCAATGTTTCTCTGTTTCTTCTTATTATTACAGCAGTTCCTTTAACATTTCTTGCAATGCTCTATCTCTACTTCTAATTACAGCAGTTCTTTAACATGTCCTACAGTGCTGGTTTAGTGGTAATAAATTCATTTAGCTTTTTTAGTGTCTGGAAAGATCTTTATTTCATTATTTATTTTAAATGGTAGCCTTGCTGGATAGAGTTTCAGATCCTTGTTTTGCATTACCTTGAATACTTCATGCCATTCCCTTCTGGCCTGTATAGTTTCTGATGAGAAGTCAGCTGACAACCTTATGGGAGCTGCTTTGTAGATAGATTGTTTTTCTCTTGCTGCCTTTAAGATTCTCTCTTTCTCTTGAATTTTTGGCATTTTAATTATGATGTGTCTGGGCGTGGGCCTCTTTGGGTTCTTCTTGCTTAGGACTCTCTGTGCCTTGTGAACTTGTGTGACTTTTCCCTTCACCAGGTTAAGGAAGTTTTCTGCCATTATTTGTTCAAGCAGGTTCTCTAGCCCTTGCTTATTTTCGACCTCTTCTGGCACTCTTATAATGCAAATATTGTTACATTTCATGTTGTCCCAGCTCCCTTAGACTGTCCTCCTGTTTTTTAATTGTTTTTTTTTATCTTTTTGGATCTCTGAGTGATTTTTTTTCTACCCTGTCTTCTAATTCGCTGATCTGATCCCCAGCTTCCTCTAATCTGCTGTTTATTCCTTCCAATGTATTCTTTATTTCTGATATGTCATTCTTCGTTTCTGACTGGTTATTTTTCATAGTTTCAATATCTTTTTTCATAATGTTGAGCATCCTTACAAGCAGTATTTTGAACTCTGTATCTGATAAATTGCTTATCTCCATTTCATTTAGCTCTTTTTCTGGAGACTTCTCTTGTTCTTTCATTTGGGATTTGTTTTTTTGTCTCCCCATTTTGGCTGCCTGTTTGAGTGTGTTTCTTTGTATTAGGTAGGCCTGCTAGGACTCTCAGTCTTTTTGGAAGGTCTCTGGTGCACGCCAATGTCAGACACTGTTTGTGATTTGCCTTAAGTACCCTGTTTGGAGCTATCAACAACCCATGGCTTGAGGTCCCTTCTGTTGGGGCTGGGTGCATTTGAACAGGACCAAGATGCACACCAAAGTCTGCATTTCCAAGGCTTGGGTCCAGAAGAAGATCAGGCAAAGACTCAAAGCACTCTGTGGTCTGCCTCTGCCTGCAGGCTGATTAATCTGATTCTCTTAAGGAGCCTCAGGCTGTAGAAACTTCACAGGGCAGGGTGAGAGGTTTTCCAGGAGGGTGGGGCAATTACTTCCTCCTCAGGCAAAAGCTGCTTGGAAGGTAAATGTCTGATTCTGTAGTATGGGAGAATGACTCAGCACAAGAATCTAAAAGGGCACCCTCTGAGCTCTCTATCTCTCGAGCCCACAACCCTAGATTCTCCTCACAGAGCTCCCGTTCACTCTGTCTTCTCCTGTCCTGGAGCTCAAGGTGAGTGGCTGCACACAAAACTTTGTGCATTGGCCCTTTAAGAGGGTGTCTGCATTTCCAATGATCTCTCCTTGGCAGACAGAAACCTGGCTGCTTTTCATAGCCAGATGTTATGTGGGCACCTTTCTCAGTTCTAGTGGTCTTGGCTGAAAAGGCCAACCAGGGGTTTAGGCCCCAGAGTCCTCAGTGGGAACCTCCACAGCTGAGATATCCCTCTGGACCTTCAGCTGCTGCCTCTGGGAACCGAGCCAGCCCTCTCACACCTTCACACTTTCTACCAGTCTCTATGTGGTCTCCACTTTTCTTCCTTGGTTATGAGGGTGCTCTCCAGCTAGTCTTCAGTTGAAGTTAATTATTCAGGATGTCTTTTCTATATTTCAATTGTAATTCTAGTTTTGTCCTGGGAATGTCAGTGTAGCTTTCACTCAGTCAGCCACCATCTTATGCATATATTTCTATCCACAAAAAAGATCTTTGGAAATAATTCTCTATACTTCCTGAGAACTAAATTAACTAAGAAAATTTTAAATTTGTATTCTTACAAGTATTTTACCAAATTCAAGATGACTCTTCCACTTGTCATGAATGTTATATAGTTACCCAAAAGTGGATTTGATCTCACTACACATCAAAATGTACAGAATAGAACTAAAAGGCATGAGCAGCCCTCACACCTCTATTTATTTTAGCTCCCAGAAAAGCTCAAAAGTTCAGACCTGTTTTCTCAATTTATTTAATATGTGGGTGATGTGTGTGGGACTATGGAGGTAGGAGAGTGGGGCTGTATTCACTGAGAAGTTAAAGAGGGTTTGAGAATATTTACTCTAAAGAAAAATAAGAAAGCAAGCAAAGGTATTTTGGGAACACTGACCAGCCTACCTAGCAGTGCACTGTCCATCTTAGAAAATATTAATTATAATATGACAAAATATTGTGTATTTTCATTTATGTTATTTAATTATATTGTTATGGTGAATTTAAGCTTAGTTCTTTTGTGGTTTAAGTAAGCTTTGTGAACTGTTGTAGAAACTGAAACACCATTTATCATATCTTTCTTTGGAAGATTTTGTACAAGTTCCAGAAAATATGTATACATAGTTAAATGTACTTAGACTTGTAAATCATTAATGATTTGATCAATGGAGACACCCAAGGACCTGGGTGATGGTGTAAAATGATATAAATTAAGTGCAATTGAAGCAGAAAAAAATAATTATTATGGAACAAAAAATTTTCAAAGCTACAGATCTAAGCATATCATGGTACATAAAGCAAGAAAAATAAAAAGAAAACTGCACCTAGGCAAACCATAATCCAACTGTGGAAAACCAAAGACAGAACTTTTCAAAGCAGCCAGAATCAAAATGATGTTCTAATAATATGTATGACAATTACCCCCTCTTTTATTAACAATGTTCACTAGAAAACAGTGGAACAACATTTTTAACTCTTTAAACATCTTTAAAGTACTGTCAGTTTATAATTTTATATCCAGTCAAATTATACATTAAAAATAGGGCCAAATGAATATATTTTTTGTAGAAATGAAGCTAGAAAATCAGCAGTCAGCAAAAGTGCACCATAAAATATGGCAAAGGATACTCTGCATACCAAAAGGAATGGTTATCAGTGGAAATCAGGATCTATAAGAAGAAATATAGGATCTATAATATGTTTTCTTATAGGAATTTATGGTTTCAGATCTTATGTTTAAATCTTAATCAATCTGAGTTAATTTTTTGTGTACGGTGTAAGACAAGGGTCCAATGTTATTCCTTTGGATGTGGATATCCAGTTTTCTCAAAACCATTTATTGAAGAGACTGTTCTTTTCTCACTGGGTATTCTTGGCACCCTTGATGAAGGTCAGCTGGGTGATAAATCATAATAAACCATAAGTTTATTTTTGTGCTCTTAACACACACTCTCACATACACACAAACAAAGGAAACTTTTGAAGGCAATGGGTATGTTTTTTACCTGGGTTGTGGAGATGATTACATGAGGTATACATATGTGCAAAATTACCAAATTGTATATATTAATTATGTGGAATTTTTTGTATACTGATTATCCTCATTAAAGCTGGGTAAAAAAGGAAATGAAGCTGATTAGATCCATTAAATAAGTGGTAAAGATACAAGACTGTTTCTTTTTTTCTTGTAAGTTCCCTAATAAACAGCCATATGAACAATGGTCAGCAAATTACAACTTGGGGACCCACTAACTGTTTTTATAAGTAAAAGTTAATTGGAATATAATCTTCCCTGTTTATGTATTGTCTATGGCTGTTTTCATGCGAAAACATGAAAGGTGAGTAGTTATAACAATAACCATATGGCTCATAAACCTAAAATATATGCTAACTAGCCCTTTAAGGAAAAGTCAGCCAATCTTTGTTTTTTAGCAAAAATAATAACACTGTAAGTTAGAGTTTCTAACATATCTAGAACTAAAATGTCACAACAATAGCACCAATAATAAGATTAATTTGAACTATATTGTTGTGGGGAGCAGTGAATAGAGACCATAGAGAATCCTGAAGTGTGAAATATATTAAGTGGTACAATACTTACTCTGACATTGACTCTAAGTAGAATTAGTAAGTTAAAGTTCCATAGTTTTAGCTCTACAGAGACATCTGAAAAGTTTGCATCAAAAGAACTAAAATATATTTTAATTTACTCAAAACATCACAGGAAAAGAGCAGCAGATGAACAACAAAAATAATACTGAAAGGACAAGAAGAAAACAGATGGTAGACTTTAACCCAATTGTATTAATAATTATGTGAAATGTAAATGAACTTAATAGTCCAGTTAGTATCAGAAAAAATAGGACAGGATAAAACAAAGCAAGCTATCTACAAGATATACACTTCTTTCTACAAGAAACATGTTACAGTAAATGCAATGACACAGAGAAAGGATGGAGGTATACAAAAAGATGCCAACAGACATAAGAAAGCTGGCATGGCTATATTATTATCAGACAAAAGCACTTCAGCACAGAAAAATGTAAGTGCTAAAGAGGGATATTTAATAATAATAAAAGAGGAATTTATACAAAAGACCTAAGAGGCCCGGCCGGGCATGGCTCAGCGGTTGAGTGTCGACCTAGGATCCAAGCAATCGGGGTTCGATTCCAGGTCGGAGCACATGCCCAGATTGCGGACTCGATCCCCAATGACTCTCTCATCATTGATGTTTCTGTCTGTCTCTCTCTCTCTCTCCTTTCCTCTCTCTGAAATCAATAAAGATATATTTTAAAAAAAAAATAAGACCTAAGAGTTCTAAATATGTGTCTCTAATAACAGAGCTTCAAAATTTATGAATAAAGGGTGCCAAGAAATATAGACTATTCCATAAATATAGCTAAAGGTTTGCTTGTTTATAATCCTCACCTGAGGATATATGTGTGTGTGTTTATTGATTTTTAGAGAGAGGAAGTGAGAAGAGGGAGAGAGATAAATATCAGTGTGAAAGAGAAACATTAATTGATTGGCTCCCTTCTGTTACCTGACCTTAACCTGGGATTGAACCCACAACCTAGGTATGAGCCCTAACCAGGAATCAAACCCGAAACCTTTTCTTTTTCTTGGTGTATGGGATGACACTCCAACTAACTGAGCCACCTGGATAGGGCATTAAAGATTTTAACACCTGTGAATAATCGAGAGTTAGACACACAATGCAATATACAGATCATGTATCATAGAAATGTATACTTGAAACCTACTAACCAATGCCATCCCAATACACTTAATAAAAAAGTAAATAAAATGCAAAAGAATGAGAAAAAAGAAGAAAAGCTACTTCTATTCACAGATCATATGATTTTTTTTTGTAGATAATGCTAAAAATGTACAGGAAGATTGGCTTGAATTAATAAGATAATTTAGCAGTAGCATGAGATGCAAAATCAGCATATGAAGTCCATCATATTTCTGTATAATAGCTACAAAAATCAAAATTAAAATGTAAAAATATTTCCAATTATATAAAAATGTGAATAAGTGTAATAAAGTATGTACAATACATAAACTAAAAATACTAAAAAAAATTTACTGAGGGGAATTAAGAAAGACCTAAATAAATGGAGGAATATACCTTGCTCATCAATTGGAAGAATGGATATTGTATTGATGTGTGTTCTCTCCAAATTCATCTATAGAGGCAATGCAATATTAGCAAAACTCTCATTATATGTTTATTATTATTATTATTGAAAAGCATACTCTAGATTTTGTTTGGAAAACTAAGGTCCAACAATAGTTAAGGGTCGGGAAGATTCATACCACTTTATTTCAAGGTTATTGTAAAGGCACAGTAATTAAGATAGTGTGGTTCTGTATAAAGATAAACATGTAAATCAATGAACTAGGATAGAAGATCCAGAAATAGGCTTCTATGGTCACAGATATAATACATATATGGTCACTTTAGTTTTTCAAAGTCACCAGCATTATCCATTGGGGAAATAATTGTCTTCTAAATAAACTGTGCTAGACCAACTGTATATCCATATTTGAAAAAAAAACCTTGAATAATGCCTCACGCTACCCACAAGAGTAATTTAAAATTGATTGTAGATGTAAATATAAGAAGCTAAAACTGTAAAGTTCTAAAGAGAACATAAAAGAAAATCTATGCAAATTTAAGATATGCAAGTATTTCTTAGAAAGTAAACAAAAGCACCACTCATTAAAAAGTAATATATCGATGTTATTATAACTACAGTATTTTTGCTATTCAAAAGAAAAGGCAAGCTGCAGACTGGAAGAAAAAGTTTGAAATGCATCTATGTGACAAAGTCCTCATATTCAGTATGTATAAATAATTCTTAAAACTCAATAATAAGACAGTCTAATTAAAAAATTAGCAAAAGGTTGAATAGACATTGCAAAAAAGAGTATATGGTTGATCAATAATTGCATAAAAAGTGATTGTCATCATTAGCTACCAGAGAAATAAAATTTAAACCACAATACTACACATACATTATAATGGCTGAAGTTGAAAAGACTGACACTACCAATTGTAGATAAGAATATAGAGTAACTGAAACTAACACACACTGCTTCTGGGAATGTAAAATGAGATTACTTTTTTGAAAATAGCCTGTTAGTCTCTCATAATCTTAAACATGAAAGTGATCTGGAAATTTTACTAGTAGATGATTACCCAACAGAAATGAAAGCATGTGTCTACACAAAGACTTATGCACACACTTTAATAGCAGCTTTATTTGTAATAGCCTCTAACTAGAAACAACCCAAATATCCATCAACAGCTGAATTGATAAACAACTTGTGATCTACTCAGTCATAAAAGTGGAAAGAGCTACTGATGCACACAATTCTATGGATGGATGAATTTCAAAAACTATATGTTGAGTGAACAGAACCAGACACCAAAATGCATGCTTTCTATGAATTTCCTGAACAAGCAAAAGGAATATTTAGTAATAGGATTGATTGGCTATAGCTGATTGATTACAAAGGGGCAGGAGTAACTTTCTGCACTGATGGAAATCTCCTATGTATGGCAGTGGTGATCACATAGTTATATATATATATTTCTAAATATATCAAAATCTGCTCTTAAAATATGTGGATTTTATTGTATTTAAATTATACTTCAGTAAAGTATTACTGAATAAATGGATGATATTTGAAAACTAAGCTAAGCTACTGTTGAGATTGGGAGGTAGTTCATAGTTTGAATGGCATTTTTTCTATTTAATTCTATCATGTATATAATTTTTTTAATCTATATTATGTTAATATATTCAAGGTAATTTTAAAAAATGGATTGTTCCTCAAGAATCCATTTTCTTCCCCTAACTTCTAAATTACTTTCCTTTAAACAGAGACACTAAACTGGTTATCTTCACAGTATTTCCCCTCCCCAGGATAACTATCATCTTTTCTCAATTATACCCCTTACTTTAAGAGATAGTGACTGTGACATTAAGAATATAGAATGATCTGATATGTTGGGAATAAAGATCATGTATAGTAGTTAAATACATGAAAGACACGGATCAGGTTTTGGAGGATTAACAAGACTTCCACTGCTGAGTAGAATAAAGGGGACACAGAGTTATCAGCGTAACAAGGTAGGTCCCAGGATTCCAAAACTATTTCTCACAGCTTCTGCATATTATTTTGGGCAGGAATTAGATGCAGTTAGTCGAGAATAAGATAATAACAGACTGAAGTCACAAGTAGTTTTCCCTGAAAAAAAACAAACCTTCATAATATTTACTAACACCACGAAAGAATACAACAAAGAAACCCCAATTCAGAAATGAAAGCATATATATAAATATTATGTGTTTAGTATTTCTATTCTTTTTTGTAAGGGTATGTTTAGCACTTGAAGTACAGTTGGATTTTACAGTGGATGTTGGGTGGTAATAAAGAATGGGAGGAACTTTTAGTTCTGTGGAATCAAAGCAGTCTCCCCTACCTCCAAGTGCCTATTTAAGCACCTGGCTTCTGTCCATCATCCTGAAGGGATGATTACTGGATGAGAACAGGGCAAAACGTGTTCTAATGGCATGACAGAAACCAGGCCAAGTGACCAGGAAAGAGATTTCACAGACGGTTGCCCACAAACTGGCCATCCTCTTTTCTAAAAGGAGGTTTTGTGATGAAGCCACAGGTTGAGAAAGTCCACAGAGGTTTCCTTTTATAAATTCTTTCTGTGTTTCAGACCAGAGGATATAACCAAAGTCTCATAACTTCACATTATTTAAGAAATCTCTTTCTTTCTTCACTCTAATGAGCTTTGTCTATTTCTAAAGAAATCATCAAAATGGCAGTTACTAGAAGACTCCGGATATAACTGCAGGCGGAGACCTGCTTTGCAGTCAGATCCAGGCCAGTGGTTCTTAGCAATATGATAAGAACTGTTATTTATGCCCTAATCTTTTTCTTATGCTAGGAGTCTTAGCCATAGATCTTTTGCTTATTCTTAGTCACAGCAATTCAGTTTCAATAACTAGTTTCCTTTATTCACATCTAAATCCACTTTATTAATTCCAGTTATATGTTTGGGAGAAAATAAATGTTCCTAGAAGACAAACAGCATACCTTCCAGGCTCCTCTCCAACTCACTTGACCACCTCTTGCTCCCTGCCTAAATGATATTCAGCACATTCATATTCAGCAATGGACCACCCACGTGTGTAGCAGCAGCATTTGCCAAGAAGTTAATGTGGCCTATAAGTACACCATTGAACATTCAGCTCCCGCAACCTTAGAGCCACTGGGTCAGTTCATTCATCTGTTCCCCTCCATGCGCACATCTCAACTAATGCTTCTTTGAATAAACACACAGCTTTTAGATGTTTTGGAACTGCTAAGTTTTTTAGGAAATGTATAACTTTAAGGAAGACATTTATTTGCAGCTTATTATATATTCATTATATCTGAGTTAAATGTTTAATAAAATACATATAGTTCTCATTCTAGACATTCAGTCAGTCCTTACCTTTATTAACTCCTGTGTTGATGATACTTTTAGATAGTGATATAATAATGCAATTCTGATTGAGTCCCAGAGGTAAATTTTAATTTAAGTTTCTGTATTCTCAATGGGCAGAGTAAGGATCTTTTTTAGATTAGTGGAAGTAACATTTTACTAGGAAACCCACCAGCTTGAACAGTGTTTGTGTGTGACTTTGGAGAAAAATGCCCCTTTCCTGAAGCAGATGTGTCTCCTATACCAGGCACACATGGCTGCAAGAAGAATAGAGCCTGGATTTCACTCACATACCCCTTTACCCACACACACTTTGTAGTAGGATGTGAGATTAAAAGGGCTTTGACAGTGTGGGTTCAGAATGTAGCTTTGTTACTCACTAGTTGCTTATTACAAGGCAAATTGTTTAAGGTCACTAATCTTCACTTTCATCTTTTGTAACAGGAAACAGATAAGAATATTCTCATTCTGCAGGGCTTGTGGATATTACAAAATGTAATATATGCAAGTTGATTAGCATAGTGCCTGACAAATAACAACAAACGTGCCTTTAAAAAGTCTGGCTTCTGTTTGGGAAAGATTAGGCACTCATTCTTCCTTTAGCCTAGAAAGAACTGTTTCATCTTCAGATTAAGCTTTCTCCTAATGCTTTAGAAACTACAATTAGGATATTTTCTGTGGCCAATGAGAAGATGGGAAGCAGCCTTACAAAGTCATGAATAGAAAGACATCAATGCAAAAGTGTTTCATGGTGATTTCATGAGAACTTATCCATCTACACAGATATATTTGTAGCATAAGGCAAGAAAAATTCAGCATCTGAAGGATTTTACAAGACTGAACAAAAATAAATTGAACCTCTGAAATTGAAATGTCACATTGCCTGGGATTTTTCCCTTTGTTTCGGCACACTCTATTTGAAATTTTGTATATCGGTATTTTTGCACACAGTTTTTTAGTTACATAATTCAGATTTACATAGAATTTGTCCACACTATACACAACCTCAAGGGAAAAGTGTGTTGCCTGTTCCTTGACTGTCCTTTTGATAGAAGCTGGAATAAGAAAAAAAGCATAGAAAAGCAAAGTGACTGACTTTTGGATTACATACCAAAAGTACTTTGTAGGTTCCCAGAACAAACAAGGAAACATTTTGGAAGTTTATAGACCCTAGTACATAGGCAGAAATTTTGGTCATTCCATATACTGCCTCATAAATATTCTTGTATATTTAAGCGGGATCCAGATACTATTTATGCTTCTTTTCTGGTCCATATAAAAATTAGCAATTGAGCTTCTAAATTCCTAAATACTTCAGTGATTTGATTACCCAGCAGTATTTCTTAAGTGTGGGATGCATAGAGTGAGCCCAGGAAAACAGAACTGTTCAAAGAATAATGGTGTACTAACTATTAGTACAAAACAGGAGACTTGTAACAAGGATGCAGTCACTACACAATAAGAGATCTGTGCTTTTCCCAGAAATTTCACACTATGTATGTAATCACTTTTTATTTCTGGATTTGCTTCTGTCTTATGAAATTTAATGGCATCTATGGAATTTGTTCTTCAATCCTAATTATGTCTCTGCTCCCCATGCCATCACACACATACATATGTGGGAGTTGGCTCATTAACAAACATGGTTGTGATATAAGAAAGAAGTGGCATGACTCTTGAAATGATAGCCTATAAATCTTCAGATGCAAACAAAAGAGAATCACGAAATTAACCTTGAGCCATCATTTCGACATAGCAAATGCAGCACCCCAGACAGCTACTCTGACCTTGTTCTACCCTCGCCCACTGACAAAGTTTGTTGTGTTTCTCTCACCCACTGAAAATTGACATGTACTATTATTAATTAAATGTTGTTTTTTCAATATAAATTGAAGCAAATAGTTTTGTATTCTCTCTGACTTGTATTTGCTTCAGTATTTCCCAACAGAGATATTCCTAATAATTTCATATTATCCTGACATTCCTAAAATAATATACATTGAGGAAGATAGGATTCAGACCCTCTCAGTTTAAAAGCCAGTTTTATATGTATATTTAGGTGAGTGCTGTAATGTCTCTTCTTACAAAATATTCATTTGGACCTTTTTGAGAGACGATCTGCAAGTCAGACAAGTATTGTTTTAGCACAGTAATTATTGTCTTATTGCCCTTCAAGATTTGCAGCTTAAGCCAAGTAATATTCCTTTGCATGTTTACCCTTCCCAACCTCTGTAAAGACTAAAATAAGTTAATATTTTTGAAAGTACTTTGTAAACCAAATTTCTATATAAATTTGAGATATAGTTTTCATCTCTCAAGATATTTTCTTGCTCAATGAGTTGATGATTGCAATGGTTAATTAAATAGAGTAACCTTTAAATAGCAACCCCAGACATAGAATTCTGGTATGTGTCTCAAATATTGGATAGGGTATTGGTGAGCAAAGGCCCTAGGGCAAGAGCTATGGTCTACAAAGGGGCAACTGAAGTACAGTAATAAACAGCTGCCTTTTTTTTCTTTCCCTTCATAAGAGTTTCCTCTCCACCAATAGTCAACCATTTCTATTCCCAGAGGAGCTTGCCAGATTCTTTTTCTTTAGAACATGTGATTTTTATACACATAAGACTGACTTAGATATTTCTAAGTAAAATATCAGTGGACTTATAGTTTTTGCTTCCAAAGTTTCTCTAAACCCTTAGCAATTTCTTATTTGAGTGCCAAATGTGAAAGTCAAATGTTTCATCAAGTCCAAATAATCTTTTAAAAAATTTGGGCCAGATCCTGATCTAAGCCTATTTTGAAAAAAACAAAAACTTATCCAGATTTTGCATTTTTTTGACAAAGTAAATTTACAGTTTTGAGTAAAAGCGCTATTCATTTAAGCTGAAATCTTAACAGGTAAATGCATGTGTTTGTTTTAAATTACCCAAGACAACTATAAACATTTGGTGTGTAAACCAATAAAAATCTTGTGTAAATATTTTGTTTTCTAGGTGGATGCCTAAAAGGGGTCAGAGGTGACTCAATTGTATTGAAATAGTGTTTCATAAAAGTTTAAAGAAAATAAATGGAAGCTCATTTAAATTTGTCTAGCTTAGTTTTAAAACTGCTTTAAGATCCTGTGCTTCTGAACAATAACAATGAACCAACTATGGAACTATTCATAGAAAGTTTTATTTATTTTACTTTTTTTTTTCCTTTCTTGTTTTGTAGGGGAGGATAGAGTAGGAGGTTAATGTTTATTGAATACTTACTGTTTCTCCAGTACTATGAAAGTTTTTTTAAATAAAGACTATATCAAATAACTTAAATAGAACAAATTGTGTACAGGGCGGAGCAAACGTATGTTTACAGTTGTGAGTACACAAGGCACAGAGTTTATTTTTGTGTTATTATTTATGAATTATTATATTAGTTTTCATGTGAACAACTGTAAACCTACTTTTGCCCTACCCTGTATTTTGATCCATTTGAATCTCCAGAGATATCTTTTCAACCCATCTAACTTCATGAAATAATTATATTTTTGAGAACCAAAAAGCCTAATTGAAAGAGTCCTTACCAATAACAAAACAAATCTGTTATTATTATTATTATTATTTGCTGATTACACTATACTTATTAATTCTTTATATGGCAGAAACCTACACAAATGAAGTGATGAACTCTTTTAAGAAATGTTTTAAGCTGGGGGAGGATTTTTACATGGGAAACATCACATTAGTTTCCAACAGATGTGGATATGTATGGCTTGGACATTTAGAGGTTTAGTAAAACCTTGTCATTTCAGAGGTTTGGTAAAACCCTGTCATTTCAAGAAGCAATTATTAAGCTATATTACTTCTGAAAGCCTATTTGGTTGCTCACTTACTTCAGTCTGAGTAATTTGTCTCCTAATCATCAATGGCAGGATTCTTGGTAAAAAAAAAAAAAAAAGAGTCTTTGCATTTTATCATTATTTTAATATTTTCTACCTCTCAGCAAATAGGCCTGGAAGCCATTTTCTTGATCTTTAATTTAATGGTCTTGACCTTCTTAGAAATTAAGGAAAAGGCTAAATTATTAATATATGAAGATGACTCTTAGGAACTTATAAAAGTCAGTCTTGTGTTCATTCTATATTTCAAATATTGAAATAAAAATTATTTTAACTTAGACAATTTAAATTCATTATAGTTAAATAATTTCACAAGTAGATATTTCTAAGAATATATTTCTTCTAAATATCTAATCTTTTAAGAAGTAGTTGTAAAGAAAAATTGAATTACGATAGGAGAATATATTCAAGTGAATGTAAGTTACTAAAGCAAATTATATTAAAAGGCTAAGTTATAATTTTTCACACAAGTCTAAGTATGTTCTTTCAATGTTTTTTGTTAACTAGGAAAAGAATATTGCTACCTCTTTAATTACTTAATTATTATTGTGCTTTAAGCTAATGCATTTTAATAAAGAATGTGATTTGTATGAAGCTATTTCATAAGTATATCATGATAACCCTATATGGCATTTTCTCCAAATGCATTTTATTAGATTATTTTAATGATCCTAATCAACTTCAAACCTATGTGGATCAAGAAAGAAAATTGAATGCTTAATAACTGAGATTTGTCTACTCTTAGGTAATGTACACACACATTATCCCATTTTGCTCTATATCAATTTTTGTTATTCCAGTAATATTTTTGATGATCTATTGATTATCCAGCAATTTTTGTTTATTTTAATAAAATTTTAAGGAAAATTTCTGTAAAGATTTTTACTGACATGTCTACAACTAAACTGACATTATATCATTTACCCTAAAAAATAATAATAAATCCCTAAAAGTAAACCAACAGGAATTATTTTAAAATATTTTTTTCTGCATTACAACTAGAAAATGATGAAATGGTTTTTCAAAGTCCTACTGAAATTAATGATACATATTTTGAGTGTTCTGTTCTGGGGAGATAGTTTCATTAATTATATTGATGTTATAATAGAAGAAATAGTAATTTAATAAAGAAAGGATAGTTATGATTTGGGCACCAAAAAAAAATAAAAGGTAAGAATTTAAAAGCAGAAAGAAATCACACAGAAAATTGTTTCTTTTTAACTTGTCAAGATGTGTGAGGATAAAACTAGAGTTTTAGGAACGTTCAGCCTTTGCCACTGAGTCATCAGAATATAGACAGGAGAAGAGCAATCAGGAGAAATGTTCACTGGTTCATTTATTAAACACACACAAGCTAGGAGCCTTTTATTGGTGTGCAGTGAGAAGACTGAAATTTGACATTATCAGAATAAACTGCAATAGTTACAATCAATAGACAATCTAAAAAATGGATCTGCAAATGCAAGAGAGAAAAGAGGTAAAGATGGGTAGGCAAGGTTTCCTTTCATAAAGGAATTTAGCCATAAATCCCATAAAGCTTGTTCCCAGTTTCTATTGCTGTATTTCCTTCATAAAAATGCTTTACACATAGTATTAGGAATTTATCAGTTCATAACGTAAATTCATGAACATACATTTGTTGAAAATATTGTTTTAGTGACTAGATTTTATTTAAATGATGCTAAAATTTATTTTTTTAAGTTATTCCAGATATGAAATAAGAACACTAACTAATACAGATTACTTTAAAAATGTCAATTTGGGGAGAGTGAGAAATTTATTTCTTTAACAGTTTTATTTTGAAAAGGCATAACCTACAAAGAAAATCATAATGTGACCAAGGGAACTATATCTTATGCTTGGGCAAATTGGAAAGCTTTCTATAGAGATCCCAGTGATTTTTAAAGACTGACACAACTATCACTAATTTTATTATTTAGCCAGTCAATAAACTTGCTCTCCAGGACTGTGAGTTCTAAAGAAAGTCTTGAGTGCTAAAGTGTGGTCATTGAGCAGTCTGCCTTAGTGTGGTTTTCAGAGTCCTGATTCCAGCAGAAGAAAATGGACCCATATCAAGGTTGAATAAAAGCAGTTATGTTGCAAATTCAAAATAATGTCACAATAACAGCTACTCATTTAAAAACATATTGACTGTCTCTAAATGGGAAAAGAAAATATAGAAAAACACTTCTGCATTTCAAATACAAAGGCATTTAACCTAAAGGATTTAGTTGGGTTCTAAATTGTTACAAGTCTTGCAATATTTTTTACTTTTTATGAACCCTAAACAATCATTGACTGAGAGATGTTGTCATTGATTTCACAGCTGTGTAATTTAGTTGTTATGTTTTTGTTTTCTGCACACATATTGACAAGGTATTCCCGTTGAACAAACTCTTGATGACACTCAGTTTTATTGCTGCTATGACATTCATCTTAACTCTAGGATAAATTGTTCTTCATCAGATGCAATAGTTTCTTTTGTTAAGTATAACTTACATGTTTTCCATTTTTTTCATTTCTTCTTCATATTAATTTACCGCCTTTCTAGTCAAGGGAGTACAGGCAGAATCAATCAATTTAGTAATAATTCCTCTGTTACTTACTTTTAACGAGATAAAGACTAGTATTAAGTATCATATAACTAAATACGAAACATATATAACACACACAAGTACATTGATTCTTTTAAAAAAATTCCTTTGACTTCAAAAAAGTAAACCTTTTTATTCTCAGAGTACTCCTTATGCCTTATTTCGTAACATTTTTACATGGCTTTACATCAAAACTATAAAGTTCCAGAAGGACAGCACCCACCTACAAGGTAATGCAATTCTTCACTCCTTTTCCAGGATGAGAGGCATAAAGTTCTTTCCATCTCATTTAGAAACTCGGTGCCCATACAGTCTCTGAAGATTGAAAATTTAGGAGTCTCCCCACAACATCCACTCAGAGGACTAGCGTTAATTACTTGTATTTATGCAATAGTTCTGTTTTAAAGACTGTCTTCTTACTGGTTTCCTGCCAAGAGTTTTTTCACTTATCTGATCTCTTCTCTTTTTACTCACTAGATATAATCATAAAATATAAAGTGGGTTTATATCATATTCCTGATTAAAAACTTAGAAAAATCCCAATTTCTGTAGAAGCATTTCTTTTCTTTTTAGTATGACTCAAGATTCATTAATTTCAAGAAAAGGTAATTATGCTTCCAACAATTTCATGTTCTTTCTTCTGCCCTATGAAGGAATGTGAGCTACATAGATTTTTATGTATATTATGCCTAATAAATTGTAACAAGTAATTCATTGCCTTAGTCTGTGTGTCTAAACACAATATGACTCACTCCAAAAGCACTTAACTAGTGTTGATCAGCTTTTATTAAAAATGCATACAGGCAGAGAACTCTGATTCCTGTGATTTTTAGAAGTATTTTTTTTAAATCAGCACATCATCAGTGTTTCTGTTTGCCATAGATTTATGCATTACTTTCCTTGTACCCATAAATACAGCTTTGAAAAGTTTTAAATTGTTATATTATGTTTGATACTTCTCAAGTGTGTTTTTAAAATTCTTTCATTATTACCATATTGAACATTGATGAAGCTCTCATTTAATTCTTTGATGTCACTGAGTTATTTCAAACTGGACAATAAAAATCAGTCGATTCAATATAAGATTTTTCTCCCACTGATGAGTACTGGTTAAAATAATTTTAGAATGATTGAACTATAGGGTAAATATAAAACATCTTATCATATCAAACAAGACACTTCATAAATTAGCACTGACCTGACTCCCTGTCTTATTTAATTACTTGTGTTGTGTTAGCCATAGTAGTAAGAGTTGATAAGAACATTTATGTTATTCAAAAGCACACAGTGTGGTAGAAAAGATGGGTATGGCACGTTACAGTCACACCAGATCTCGTGTCAGTTCTAAAATATTGTCTCTTACTCATTTTTCTCTTCCTAAGGCCATACGCTACTTCCCCCCTTCTCTTATGCCCCCACCAGCCAACCTTATCTGTCTGAGGAATTTCTTCTCTTTCAAGATCAATAAAGATGTTAGATAGGTTCCCTGTGAAGCCTACTTTTGGTTTCAATAGACAATATTAATTGTTCTACTATAGAAAGTCCCATAGAGTTTGTTTACCATTTTCCATTGTATTTCTTTAGTTGCTTCATACATAATTATTTATAAATTCCATTTCATGGTTGCATCAGCTGTAGTCTAAGTCCGCTGTTTATTATCCTCTTTAGTCATCAAAAAGGGGCATTTCCCTGCATGTTACTAATCTTGTATTTTGAGTTCATATTCATTGAGGTTTGAGTTGGAGAAACCTCTGCAGTCTGAGCTGCAAGCATGTTCTTTAAGAACCACTTTATACTAGATCCGCTGAAGCACTGCAGTGGTATCTCTAGCCAAGGATGATTTGTTTCTTAATATAGTATTTTTGTCATCTTCCTATGCTGGTGAGGGGCAGCTTTTTTCTAGGATACCTTATGTCTGAGGTTGCTGTTTTTACTGATCTTGATCGAATGTGTTGTCTTAATTTCCAATTTTCCATCTTGGACTGGCCCATTAACCTTCTCCCTTATGGCTCTAAAACTCAGCTCCCAAGGGTACAAAGTAACAGCACTTCTTTTCTCTCTAAGCCCATTAATTGTTTGGTTTCCAGTTCTTTGTTTTTTGACCCCTGCGGAATAATCATCTTTCTTGCTTGTAAACATAAGTATGCATCTAAAAATATTTTTATTATATTTTAAGCTAGCATTTTTAGACCAAGAGAGTGACATCTCATAGCTTCTTATCTTTTACTTTGAGTTTTACACTTAAAATCATATTTTGAAACCTCAATTCAATTACTTTTCAAAAGTTATTCACAAAATAGAATGAATTTACTTTTACATAAATTCTATGTAAAATTTTGAATGACAATTTTTTTCTTATGTATATTTTAAGAATATTTTAAAATCTAGGATCTTTTTATAATCATACATAATGTAACTAAAAATTATCTGTTAGTTTAGATAATGAATGTAGTTCTAGGTCAGTTAATCCAAAAGCATTTAAACTGGAACAACTTTGCATAAAAATAAAACTAGAATATAAGAGAGAAAGAATACATTCTTGATATGTTTGCTGGAAGGACCAAAAAAAAAAAAAAAAAAATAGACCTGGAGGAAAAATAAAAAAATGTTATGAATTCTTTCTTTGCTCATCCAGCAGGTATCATGTTGTAAGAGCCTAGAATTATTATAAAGATATTTTCTTAGTACTCCTGTGTGCTTACAAAATGAATGTAAAAACAAATATGATTCTCTGTGAAATCAGAGAAGAAATGTGTGTATGTTTTTTAAAGTTTTAAGATGCATTTCTCAAATGAAATCAGAAAGTACTTTTTCTTTGTAAAATTTATCCAAAAGTGATTTAGTACAAAGTTTGCCCTGAGACTTAGACTAACATATCTAGACTTAACTATCACTATTAAAAGTTATTTTTATTAGTAATTATATTCTACTCATCAATAGTATTTATGCACCATCTAAACACATTTTTCCACCTTTAATTCTAAAGTGGTACAGTTATTCAACTAAAACAAAACTTTATTTTATTTTAATTTCATGAATCAAGCTCAAAATTTTAAATGGGTCCTTTTGCATTTGATTATTTATATTGATTTCAGTATGTCATCACCATTTTTATAGTTTCTAAATTTCATTGTCATATGACATTGAATAGATTATCTCTAAATTATTTTCTAATCTAATGTTACATTAAAATTATTACATATGATATCACTCATGTAATAGAGATATATCAATGCAGAAAAATATCTTTTAAATACTTTGGAAAGTCTGTGTAATATATTGTCTGCAATTAAACAGAAAGATGATGGTAGAATTTTACACTGTAACTAGGTCTATTTGGATTATTTAAATGAGAGATAGATTGTAGCTTAATTTTTTAAATTTTTATAGAATTAATCAAGGTGACATTGTTTAAAAATTTATATACGTTTCAGGAGTTCAATTCTATAACACACCATCTGTATACTGTATTGTGTGTTACTACCCCAAGTCAAGCCTCCTTCCATCACCATTCATCCCCCCTTTGACCTCCCCTACTCCCAGTTCCTCTGGTAATCACCATACTGGTGTCTATGTTTATGAGCTTTTATTTGTTTGCTTTTGGCTTAATCCCTTCACATTTTTCACCCAGCCTTCCAGTCCCCCTCCCCTTTAACAGCCCACACTCTTTTTTGTGTCTATGAGTCTATTTCTATTTTGTTAGTTTATTTTGTTCTTTAGATTCCACATGTGAGTGAAATCATATGGTAGTTATCTTTCTCTGACTGGCTTATTTCACTTAGCATTATATCTCCAAGTCCATCTATGCTGTCGCAAAGTGAAGATTTCTTCTTTTTTTACAGCTGAATAGTATTCCATTATGTAAATGTATGACAGCTTTTTTATCCACTCATCTGCTGATGGGTACTTGGACTGCTTCCAAATCTTAGCTATTATAAGTAATGCTGCAATAAACATAGAGGTGCATTTATATTCTTTCTAATTAGCTTTCCACAGTGGCTGCACCAATCTGCATTCCCATCAGTAATGCACTAGGATTCCCTCTTCTCCACATCCTCACCAGCACTTGTTTGTTGATTTACTGATGATAGCCATTCTGGCAGGTGTGAGATGGTATCTCATTGTGGATTTAATTTGCATGTTTTTATGATTACTGGTGTTGTGCATTTTTTCATACATCTATTGGTCATCTGTATGTCCTCTTTAAAATATCTATCCAGATTTTTACCCATTTTTAATTGGAATGTTTGTTTTTTTGGTCTTGAGTTTTATAAGTTCTTTATAAATTTTGGATATTAACCCCTCATCAGATATATCATTCGTGAATGTTTTCCCATTTAGTAGGTTTTCTTTTTATTTTGTTGATGGATTCTTTTGCTGTGCAAAAACTTTTCAGTTTGATGAAGTCCTGTTTGTTTATTTTTTCTTTTGTTTCCCTTGCCCAAGGAGATCTATCAGAAAATACATTGCTAAGAGAACTGTCTGAGATTTTATTACTTATGTTTTCTTGTAGGACTTTTATGCTTTTGAGTTTACTATTTAAGTGTTTTACTACCTTGGATATAGATCTTGAGAAACAAATTCATATAATAACAAGGTCATGAGGTGTGTGTTTTTTAACTTCCAGGTGGAGCTGCTTCAATAACCTTAGAAGTATTTATTTAGAAAGACAATCAGTACTAGAAGTATGGCAATTTGCATTTATGACATGTAGTCAATTACTCTCTTGGCAATCAACAAAAAGCAGGATTAGACTACAGATAATAGAAACATGAAATGAAATTTATAAATAAGTTTGCTCAAAACAATTGAGATAATACAGCTAACAATAGACAAATATTCCATAGTACCCTATTAATTTGAGACTGAGAGATAAATTAATAGCCATCTTGTGGATGGTTATTCATTTCAGCCCTGCTAAATGACATTGACAAAATACCTCTAGTAAAGGGAATCATGATCTACTGAGGAAAGCCAATCCATATTCAGAAAGGATTGGTAGAATATTTCTAAGTAAAAATATGTATTATTTTAAAAATCACTCACTGGTATTCATCTTAATTCAAACATCTGTTAATATTTAGTCTGATTTTCTTTCTCTGTGATAGAGTTTCAACTCTTAGATAACTCCATTTGCCCATTTTTTAAAAGATTTTTTTTCTTTGCCATTCTAAATAGTCTCTAGTTGTGACTCTATACTCTCGGTTCTATGAATACCCACCATTCATTTTATGAAAAAGTGTCACTTAGAACTAAATCTAATACCCCTATGTTTTGCCCTTGGTTAAAGTACAAAAGCAATTGCTCTTTCCCTGCACACACAAAAAAGAAAAAAACATTGAGCCCTCACCAGGTGCTTCAGCTGATTTGAGCATCCACCTGTTCAAGGGGTTGCAGGTTTGACTCAGGCACATACTGAGGCTGTGGGTTTGACCCACAGTCATGGCAGATATGGTAGGCAATGGATTGATGGTTCTCTCACATCAGTTTTCTCTCTCTCACTCTCTTCCTTCCTGTCTCTCTAAAAATTAATAAAAACATATCCTCAGTTGAGGATTAAAAAAACAAAACAAAACATTGAGATTCTTACCTCAAATCAATCTAGACACTACCTCCCTCTAATGAAAACACTGTAGGTTTGTTTACATTAATCACTTAAGCAGCTCATTACTTCATGTACGAGTTTTGGATGTTTATGTTTTTTCTTCCATCACCACTTATCCCCTATATGCCCTTTTTTACACACACACTCCACAATCACCACACTGTTGTCCACGTCCATGAGTTCTCTGCTCAATCCCTCCACCACCCTCCCCACCACCACCACCACCACCACCAAAGCTGTCAGCCTTCTCTTTATCTATGAGTCTGTCTCTATTTTGCTTGGTAGTTTAGTTTGTTCATTAGATTCCATATATGAGTGAGATCATATGGTACTTATCTTTTTCTGACTGGCTTATTTCACTTACTATAATGCTCTCCATGTCCATCCATGCTTTCGCAAAGGGTAAAATTTCGTTTCTTTTTATGTCAGAGTAGTAATCCCTTGTGTAAACGTACCACAGCATTTTTTATCCACTCATCTACTGATGGACACTTGGGCTGCCTCCAAATTTTGGCTATTGTAAATAACACTGAAATGAACATAGGGGTACATATATTCTTTCAAATTAGTCTTTACTACTTTCCACAGTTGCTGCACTAGTCTGCATTCCAACCAACAGTACAGGAGGGTTCCCTTTCTCCACATCCTCACCCAAACATGTTGTTTGTTGATTTATTGATGATAGCCATTTCTGACAAGTGTGAGCTGATATCTCATTGAGCATCTTTTCATATGTTTATTGGCCATCACCTTCTTACACTGTACACATGAATAAACTCAAAGTGGATTAAAGACTTACATGTTAGACTTGAAACCATAAAAATCCTAGAAGAAAACACAGGCAGTAAAATCTCGGACATTTCTTGTAGCAATACTTTTTCTGATATATCTCCTCAGACAAGGGAAGCAAAAGAAAAAATAAATAATGAGACTATATCAAACTAAAGAGTTTTTGCACAGCAAAGGATACCATAAAATTAAAAAAAAAGACAACCCACTGAATGGCAAACATATTCACCAATGATACATCTGATAATGGATTAATATCCAAAATTTATAAATAACATAAAACTCAACACCAAAAAAAAGAAGCAATCCAATTTAAAAATGGGCAAAAGAGCCCTGGCCAGTGTTGCTTAATGGTTAGAGCGTTGACTGGTGCACTGAAGGGTCGTGGATTCAATTCCCGGTCAAGGGCACATACCTGGGTTGCAGGTTCACTCATTGCCCCCGTTTGGGGTGCTTGTGGGAGGCAACCAGTTGATGCATCTCTCTCACATCAATACTTCTCTCTCTCTCTCCCTTCCTCTCTCCTCCCCTTCCACTCTCTGAAAAGCAATGGAAAAAATATCTTGAGGTGAGGATTACAAAAAAAACAAAACAAAAAAATGGATAAAAGACCTGAATAGACACTTATCCAAACTGAACACTTATTTTTAATCAAAATCCATAGCTCTTTATTTAGGCTACTACTAAATGTATCTCCTTAAAAACATTTTGAGAAATTTGGTCTCAAATACAAGTTGTCAATGACATTTTGGGTATCAACTTCATCCAGTATATTCTTTTTCTTTCATCTGGATTTTGCTCATAATCTTGTGAACATGAATTTGTGCTATCATTTATTAAGTGAAAATATCATACAAGATAAAAGGAGTAATAAAATGAATGCAATGGCTCTTTTCTAGAGACCTCCTTCTTTGTGAGATTCTTTGTATAAAGTTGATAATCTTTTTTCAGTTCAATTGAATGGATATTTATAGAACATTTTTATAATGTACACAGTGTTGATGTAGGAGATTTTTCCAATTGTCACTAAAATTCAGATATTTAATTCAATATATTTAACTTTACTAATAAACTTGTCGAAAATTAAATTTATTTCATTTCACATTATGTCTTTCCTGGTGACCTTCTCCAAGATAACATAGACCATTGCTTCCATTCTTAGTGTTCAAAATTCATTTATTGTCTGTGATAAAACTTATGAATCGACTCTTCTGTAACTCCTAGACGATAGGTGATAAATAATGAACAAATGTCAAAAACTAGGTAAAAGAAGTTTCTGCATACAGGAACACAGGAGGAAAAATGCAGGAAAGCATTTAATATCTAATATAATAACAGAAAACAGGAAAGATGTTGAATGAGGTATGATAAATGTACGATTTATTAACTCAACATTCAGTAAGAATTGCAAAGATATTTGAAAAGTCTGAGAAAATGCAAGCAAATGCTGTGAATTCATTGTATCCTTGGTGCTTAGTACACTACTTGGCACTTAATGGGCTATCACTAAATATTATTGATTTATTAAGTAAATGTAGTGTTGGTAAAAATAAATAAATAATTGGAATGTGTGAAAAATCTACATTTCAGAGCATCAGGAAGTTGGACCTGTAATTCCAAATTCCAAGTGGTCTGTGAACTACTCAATATGAAAACAAAACAAAACAAAACCCCCAGATGTTTTATATATGTTATATATGCACATCATATATTCTTTTTTTTTTTAAACATATCTTTATTGATTTCAGAGAGAGGAAAGGAAGGGAGAGAGAGAGAGATAGAAACATCAATGATGAGAGAGTCATTGATCAGTTGCCTAGCCTGCAAGCCAGGCACATGCCCTGACCGGGAATCAAACCCCGATCTCCTGGATCTTAGGTTGATGCTCAACCACTGAGCCACGCCCGGCTGGGCCCACATCACATATTCTTAAAATAAAACTATTATTGACAGAAATCCTTGTGATATTAAGTTTTGTTTAGATAATTTTAAATTTATTGACTAGAAACATGGATAATATATACGAAACTTTTTATTTTCACTGATTTTTTTTTTTGACAGAATTAGTTGTTCAGTTGCTGATATTCTTCTTTTGGCTTCTTGGGTGCCACATTAAAAAAAAATTATTCTGTTCACTGGTTGTTCCATCTCAGGCTTTTGTGGGTGTTATCTCCTCCCACATCTCTTAACCTGGGTTGATCCAATGGTCACACCCAGTTTTCTTCTCTGTCTTCTCACACTTTCTTGATTATCTCATGAGTCTCAGGGCCGTAAGTTTAAAATCTATGTACATGTCCATGATTAGCAAGATATATCTCTAACCCTGGCCTTTCCTGAATTCTAGACTAGTATATCCCACTTGATGTATGCATTTAGATCATTCAAGTTGTCCAAAATTAACTCCCTGATTTTTGCTCTGGCTGTGTAGCCCAGTTGGTTGGAGCATCATCTCATACACTGGAAGGTAGCAGATTTAATTCCTGGTCAGGGCACATACCTGGGTTGTGGGTTCAACCCCTCCCTTGGGGCATGTACTGGAAGCTGCCTGTTGATGTTTCTCAAATCTCTCTCTCTCTGTCTCTCCCTTACCTTCTCTCAAAAAATTAGTGAACATGTTCTCAGGTGAGGATTTAAAAATATATTAATAACTCTCTTATTTTCTCCCCCCAAATTTGACTATCCCCAAACTTTACATCTTAGTTGTTGGAAATTCTAATCTTCCAATTTTTAAGCAAACACCTGTAATCATCCTTGACTCCTCTTTTCCTCGAAGACTGCTGATCTAATCAACCAGGAAATCTTGCATCTATTCTCAAAATTCTCTAGAAAACTGATTAGATATTAATAAGACTTTTCAAATACAAGAGTAAGTTATAGAACTCAGTAGAACATGGTAAAAAGGCCAAAAAGACCCAGTATGTTTACTGTAACATGCCATCATTCCAATTTAACATTCTTTCTGTTTTTAGGAAAGGCCTATGCTCCAGAATTTTATTACGACACCTACAATCCTGTGTGGCAGAACAGACACCGTGTTTATTCCTATAGTCTACAGTGGACACAAATGAATCCTGATGCGGTGGATCGGATTGTGGCATACCGGCTGGGTATCAGGCAGGTGAGAAATTTAATTGGCTTTTTTGTCCTTGTTTTTGTCTTTGTGAAGACACTGTAACTATGGTCAGTTGCTATAAATTTTTAATTATTTTGCATTAATTTCTAAACATATTTTCTTATATCAAAGATAAAATAACTCTACATATAACTGTTTCTAATTATTTATAAATCTTGGAAATTAATTTATGCATATTCTACTATGACAGAATATATCTTTTGGGCCTTCTAAATCCTTCATCACTAGATATGTTATAGAAATTACATATTATAATTACTATGAAAGAAACATCTGAGGTGTTCTCACACTTCCCTATACTGCATAATATTTTGTCTTATTTTGTAAGAAGCTAGAAAACTTATATTTTTTTACTCAAAGTATATACGGGATGTTTTAAAGTTAATTTAACATGTATGAAAGATAGAAATATTTTAGTAAAATCAGAAGAAACAGTCAAGTCTGATTGATTTTCTCAGGTAGTTATAGTTTATGTGAAAATGTGTTTTTCAAAAGTACCACTGTTAAATTCAGTTATCCCCTATTGGTATAAATGATATTTTTGAAATTTAAATGTAGGTCTATACAGTGTTTTCTGTTTAGTGTATGATCTGGGGTGACTGTTTCAGCATAGCAAAACAGTTTCAAAGATTTACTTATTTTGAAGATTTATCTATCAGCTCTATCTCACTATTTTGCATTATACACAGCTTTGTAAAGTATGTTTTCCACTTCCTTAAGGAAATAATAGAGTAGCATTTTGAGTTTGGACAATAGAAGGGAGAAAAACCGATCAATGATCAGCAATCCACTCAGGGGTACTGTCGTAAAAGCAATGCTTTCTATCGGGTTCACAGTTATAATAAAAGACAGTATAACATACTGTACTCAAATTAAGAAACATTTTGCTTTGAATATTTTTATCCTACATGTCTAATAATCTAAAAAAATATTTTCTTAGTGAATACATCTTGGCATTTGCTAATCACTGCTTCCTTGTATTAAGTATTCCCAGGTCACTGACAGCAGACAGCAGTGGATCATTCAGAAACTTTCTCTTTACTTCAGCCCCTAAGTAAATCTGTGTATATCCCAAATCCATATCAAAATTGTTTTAATTTGTTATTCATTGATAGAGTCATAATTTCATCTTTAGTTTCTCTCTCTATTCCTCACTTACACTTTATTGGAATATGTGGGTAACTGCCCACGGTGCCCTGTATGCTGAATGGCTGCCTGTTGAAAGTTTTCAGAATTTTCCCAACTCTGTTCGTCAATCCCTTCTCAAAACCTTTGTTCCCAATGCCTCCATTGTGAATGCAGGTCACCTTCTCTGTAATTCAAATTTAACAGGAAATCGGTTACCATTGGAGTTTCTCCCACAGAGAGACAGATAGCAGAATTAGACTTCCTCCTAAGAGTAATCAAATTAATTAAAGCTCTTCCTACTCCTCATATCTTGTATTCATTATTAATAAACTACCTCCTGTAATATATGTTGCTAGTATTGCTATCCTATTTTTTTTTTTTCAATGACACTTGATTTCCTTTGATTTCATTTCCCTAACATTAGAATCTCCTCTAACGTTTGGTCTTTATGTGTCTGATCATAAAACTAGTATATAACTCCCTGATGTGCAGTGACATACATCTTTCACTCACTGTGTTGTTCCTTGTGAACAAATTAGATAATTTTGCCTTTCTCTGCTATTTTAAAATAAATTATATGTGTACATATGTATATATAAATTTCCCTTTACAATGTTTTGCTAAAACTATAAATTCCAGACACATCTGGCTTCCAACTCTAGCCAACCTAGCCTTAGCATTTGTAAGCTATATAATCTTGAGCAGATTTCTAAACATGCCTAAAAACAGTTTCCTACCTGGTGAATTAAAGATAATAATACCTGTTGGGCAATGGGAGTGTAGAGTGGAATACATTCCCTATTTTTTCCACAGGCCAGGTTCCCTTGTGAATGGCACTCCTTGCACAAACATCTGTGGCAGTCTTGCACTCACCTGCCAAGGTTGTGTAAAGGTTAAAGAAAAGAATTTTAAGAACTTAACATGTCTACAATTTTCATTTTAGTTGTATTTAATAGACTGTATATTCTAGGCCTAAGTATTATTCCAAGCTATGATTTCAAAAACATAATTTGTAGATATTTTCCCACTATGTCTTATTTTTACTTCAAACCCATTGTCCTTCATAATATTCATTCTTTATATATATATATATATATACACACACATAAGAAGAGGGAGAGAGATAGAAACATCAGTGATGAGAGAGTCATTGATCGGCTGCCTCCTGCACGGTCCCGACCGGGGATCAGCCAGCAACCCGGGCATGTGCCCTGACCTGGAATCGAACCCGATTGCCTGGATCCTAGGTTGATGCTCAACCGCTGAGCCACACCCGGTCGGGCCATAATATTCATTCTTTACTGATTCACATTTTGCTCTTCCACTTTGAGTCTTTAAAGCCTTCTTGATCAGGTCAGTAAGTCTGCTACTAATGCTATTCTTTCCAAGTTTGTGGGATTCATGTATCCAGCAGAGGAAAACATATTTCTGTTGTTATAAACCATGGTCCAGAAAACAGTTCCTTTCTCTTACACAATTTTTGAAGCTAATTCTTTACTTGACATAGATAGAATTATTTTCTAGGTTTCTTTGTTCTTAGGATTTTCTTTTATATTTAGAAACAAGTATTGTATTTTCCTAGGGTGCTTTTTAACAATGCCTTATTTTAATTGGTAATGTTATTCAGATACCATATATTTTGCATGGGAGAGAAACCTTGAACTATCTTTTGGGAATGTCTCAATAATTAAGTGTAATGACCTTGTGGTGTTCTGCAATGTGAACCGGTAGGTGATGTTTGTAGAAACAGTGTAAGAGCAGAAAGAGCATTATACACACCTCTTTTCCCCCCACTACCATGTTCTTTACACATAACCTTTACATAAAAAAACTGTCATATGCAAAATAGCCTTAATACAAAACATTTATTTTGAAGATCCTCTTATATAACAATTTATGATAATAGGGCAAAAACATTCTAGACAACAAAACTGATATAGTTCTTTAAGAATATCCCTGTTTAATAATAGGAAACAAAGGTATTCATGTAAAATAAGGTATTTTTCTATATTTTCTTTAAGAAATTTAGATTCCTTCTTTCTCAGGTATGTACATTTAGATATCAACATTGTTTTAAGACATGATCACTTTTGAATCCTGATCTGATGTTCATTGTAATAGTGATTTTATATTACCTGCATATTATCCTTTTCATCTCCCAATCGATCTCAGAACCTTGAATCAATGAGCTTTTGAATGTAATCAACATAAGTTAGGTGA
The DNA here is from genome assembly GCF_054644295.1 of Miniopterus natalensis. NCBI lineage: Eukaryota > Metazoa > Chordata > Mammalia > Chiroptera > Miniopteridae > Miniopterus > Miniopterus natalensis. The sequence continues at coordinate 105,066,427 of NC_142081.1, forward strand.
TGTTTAAATAAACATTTGGAATGTAACCTAAGCAACATAAGTTTTAAAATGGATATTTTTCTTAATAATTAATAGTTTTATCTTTGATTATGAGACAAGTTTTTTAAGGGATTATTAATAATTTATGTTACATATTTTATGATTTCAAAGTCTTGTTTTAGCCTATATTTTTATTTTGAGCTTATATGTCTAAATAATATTTTCCATCCATAAAATATTTAAGTTATCTAGTGCAAAGTACCTTTCCTTTTAATATCAAATATGGCTTTAATTATATAATACATTATTGTATTAGATGATATCTGAAAAACAAACTTAATCCTTTAATAGCCAATTGCTTTCTAACTAACTCTACTTTGTTTTTAATCCAGAAAATGTAAGAATTTTAATACCTATTTTTAATTTAAGTAAGATTATAAAATTACTTCTGTGTTGTTAAACCCACAGCTGGATGGGGTTGGTAAGCCAAACCCAGCATTTCTCCAGCTTCTTATAAAATTAGTTTCTTCTTGATTACAACTTTATGGTCTATATTTAAATATGATGAGGAAAATTGTCTCAAAATTTGAGAATCTTCGCTTACCTACTTTTATTAAAAGTGGCTGCAGTGCAGCTAGAAGGAAGCATTGGAATTCTGGAAGTATTGTTTTAAAAAGCTTATAAAGAGAAAAATATATCATGTGAAGTTAAAAAATTAATATGTGGAGAAGTTTTTTTGCAAAATCATAATGTCCTTAAATTATACTTTCTAGGCTCGGCTAAGCAATTGTTTAATCTCCTTACACAGCTACTAGCCTCTCAGCTATTTGCTTCATTTGTTGCTTAACAGGAGAGAGAAAAAGGTTATTTGAATGTCTGCTTTCCTTGGTATCTAATGAATTAAGAAACCAGAAAAAATGTTTCTAAGTGATCTGAATATAGCAAACAATGTAAACATAATTTGACTCCATTTGAAACATATGCAACTATAGTTTCTAATAATAAAGTATTTTAGAGTTTTATACTGTTTTCTTTTAGTTGGTCATGGGGCTTTTTATGCTTTTAGCAACTTGCATGATGAAGTACTAGTTTCTGTCACAGTCCACAGATGTTAAAGGAAAATGGTAGGATAAAGTTGAAGTGAAATTGGAATAATGTGCATGATTGACTTAAGCCAATTTGACTAATTTTCTTGAGAGAGATGTTAAGAAGAACCATTTGACATAAGGCATTTAATGCTCATCTAAGGAAATCTGTGGAGAATTGATAGATGACATCTATAATCTGTTCAAATTATGCATGGTATATTGTAGGATATAACAACAGAGGCAGAGGCCACAGTTAGGCATATATGAAGTAAGATTTAGATCAGAGTACTGAAGAGGGAGAGGGGAAAAAATTTAATTAGAATATTTCTTTTTCTTGACCCTGAATGTAGTGGAAAATTGAGCTACCTCAAAGAGACTTTTGAGGTGACAGTATTAAACTATTGACAGAAAAAATATTGAACCAGAGTTTGCAAGTATGCTCATATTTTCAAATTGGGCTTGTTAATTTGAGTAATAGAGGAACATAAAACAAATAATGGTACCCTAGTTAGGAGTATGCTACTAGAATTTGAGTGAGCACTTCCCCTTGAATATTTAAGTTATAGGTTAGAAGCATTAAACATGAGACCTGGAGCTGGCAAAAATATAGAGACATAACTCATAACTTTACTGTATGAAGACGATGATAGGAGTTCTAGTGAAAAAGAAAGAACTGAGAGAAAAATCTGCCAATGTCATGGAAACTAAGGGAAGAGTGTGTGTGTGTGTGTGTGTGTGTGTGTGTGTGTGTGTGTGTGTGTGTGTGTGTGTGGTGGGGTGTACTACTTTTAAACAAAATTTTAAAAGTTATAAAGCCTTAAATTTTTTAAATACCAGATACTGACAAATCACTGTTGCTGTGTTTTTGTTTTGTTTTGCCTTAATTTAAGGTAAATAATTAAGTTTAAAAAGGAATAGGGAAAAATTACAGATAGGTTTAACATTATTCTGTCAATTGATTATAAATCTAATTAAATTTATCTGACCTACCTAGTTGTCCCTGGAATCAGTATTTCATGAAGAAGTGAAGACTGATATATTTCCTTGAATGAAATAATACTTCTTAATTGTTGAAATTATATCTTTTATAATCTGTAAATATATGTTACAGTATTATGGATTCTAAAATATAGATACAAATCAAAGTAACTTTCCGATAGACAAGTGTGTGTGTTGGGGGGGGGGATGTGTGTGTCTGTGTGTGTGGTGTGTTCAGTGTCTTAAATGACTAGAAGTATAGAGTTCAATGGAAAACATTCATTCAACAATTTTTAAGGAAAAAAAAATGGTCAAAACTTTTAATGAAGTATGGATTTTTAGCCCTTTTCTACTTTTCATGCTTCAACACGAGCAAGTTGTTTGAATCCAGATTTATATATATAGTTATAGTCTATATTTGTACTTTTTGTATTTTAGTTATTAATTAACTGAAGGCACTGCCTTCTTTGTGTTATAGCAGTGGTTCTCGTTTTTGATCATGCCACAGAATTATTTATAGGGCTTGTTAAAAAACTGGACTCCACTCCCAGAGTTTCTGGTTTGGTGGGTCTGGGGTATGGTCCAAGCGTCTGTATTTCTAACAACATCTTGTGTGACGCTGATAGACCTGATTTAGGGCCACACTTTGAGAACCAGTGCTTTATGTTTCATACTATAATGAAGAGACTAAGATGAGGTTCCATTTCATCTTTTGGTTTATCCTTATATTAACATTTCTATATGATCTAAACATGAAAACAGCACTTTAAATACTTCAAACACAGTGCTTGACATATGGTGCAATTTGTGGAACAAATGAATTTGAAATTTACCTGTTATAAAGGCTAAGCATTGTGTTCCAACCAGAGATGCATTGTCTTCTTATGCCTGGATTCAGGCCTTTCCAAATCAGTGATTGTTAAAATATTGTTTTGAGTCTATTCTTCAGTTTTGAGATTTACTCAGTGTGAGAACTCACCTAAATGCAAATATTTTCTTTAGCTCTTCTGGGCAAGATATACACATTCCTTAGGCTTATATTTGTATATACTTCTAACCATTTTTTACTAGAAATATATTAATATGGTTTTAAAATTTACTTAACTGTGGTATGTGTAAACAAAAATTTGCATTCGGTAGTTTTCTGATTACTAATTTGGGGTTTTAGAAAGGAGTAGGACTACCTTAAAACAAAACTCCTAAGAGACTTTTTTCCTTCAAATTTGAAGAATAAATAAATGATTGTCAGAGGTGTCTTAAATTGATAACCATTTCTTTTGTTTCTTTTCATTTTTAATTATAAATTTCTATTAGGTTAGCTTTATTATTTTCAGTTATATTTCTTTAGGTCTTAAGCTGTCTTAAATGTGGAGTTATACATATTTTTAAACTATTTTTATACCAAAAACCTGACTAGTTTTTAGGAGTCAAAATAAAATATTTTAACTAAAATGGCTAAAACAATATTTACCTTTGAATAATAAATGTTGAACATGACTGATTTCAAGAAAATTACATAAAAGCCATGTACAATTGCTTAGTAATGGATTGCTAGGTTTTGAAAGTTTCTGTGCTCTGTTCAAACTAGAAATGAAAACTATTGTAAAGTGTTTAAGCTGCTCTAGTTTACACCAAGTTATGGAAACCATTTCTGAAAAGAGAGAAGCAAGAAACTGAGTATAAATTTGAAAGTGATGGTTTGAATATTATAGCCATTATCTATCGTTAATAGCAGTGCTTGAAGTATGTATATGACAGTCTGGTGCTATTCTAGGTGCTTTCCATATGCTATCATATTTAATTTTTAAAACAATACAATGAGATAGGCACTACTGTTATTGCTGTCTTAAGGACTTAGAAGCTATGGAGTTGAGTAACTCACCCAAGATCGCAGAGTTAAATCAGAGATGAAGCTGGGATTTGAACCCAGTTTGGCTCGGCGTCTGACAAGTATAATTCAACTGAATTTTTAAAATTCTTTATCTTTTTCTTCTGTTTCTCCTCCTCCTACATTTTTCTTCTTCACCTTCTAATGGTAAACTTTACCTTGTTTTTGAAATTCTCTTGCAGTAATATTTTGTTGACATTTTCTCTTTTTATTAACTTTAATTGTTATTCATATTTTAATTTAAATTAAATGCTTCTATATTTATAAATTTTTGCCCACATGGTTGAATATTATATATATATTTTTTTTCATCTCTTCTATGTATGAGGATATATCTACTTTTTCACCCACAATGTATATATTTTATATAAGGCTTTGTTTCTGGAAACCTTTTCCTCGATTTGTTATTTTATAAATTACTCAATTATGGAACAATATTAATATTTTTTTCTACTTTTTTAATTATAAATGAGGAAAAAATAAAATAATTATTTGGTTTCAGAAGAAATAAAAATATAAATTAGAAATATTTCTGTGTAATATTCAACACCAAAAATCCTGGGAAATTGGTATTATCACTCTTGTTTAGGTGCAGAAAAAAATCTTAACAAAAGCAAAGCTATGTACATGGGTTCTGCAGAGAGATCATTGGGGAACTATAATGTTAACCTTGTTAGTCTAATTCTAAAAGCTCTTTTCTTAACATTTAACCTTCACTGCTACAAAACACTCTGTAATTCTATGGATTATTAGCATGTGAAATGATGAGGTCTGATCGGAGATGCGGCTGGGTGAGCAGCACTGCCCTCATACACGGCTGTTTGTGTCTCTGAGTTTTTGTTTATTTGTTCATTTGTTGCTTTCAGCTTTATATCCCACATATGAGTGAAATTATGTGGTTCTTGACTTTTTTCCATCTGACTTATTTCACTTAGCATGATATTCTCAATTTATTTGGTGATGGCAATAAAAAGAATAAACTAACTAGGAATATTGTGAAGGGCCTATACACTGAAAAATATAAGACATTATTAAAAGAAATTGGAGAAGACATAAAGAAAAGGAAAGATATTTCATGACCATGGATTGGAAGAATCAACATAGTTAAAATGGCCATATCCAAAGCCCTATTCAGATTTAATGCAATCATCAAATCTCAAGGAATTTTTTTAAAAAATAGTACAAAAATATCATCAGATTTGTATAAACCCACAAAAGACCCCATGTAACCAAAGCAATCCTGAGAAGAACAAACTGAAGGTATCACACACTCCCTGACTTCAAATTATACTACAAAGTGACAATAATCCAAAGATAAGTATCACATGATGTCACTCATATGTGGAATATAATGAACCAAATAATAGATCCAGAGACATAGAAGCATGCAACAGACTGATAAATCTCAGAAGGAATTTGTGGGTGGGGGAGTGAGGGGGGTTAATCAAATAACATATGCATATATGCATAACCCAGGGACACAAACAAAAGTATGGGGAAGGCCTGGGGTAGGGGTGAGGGGATAGAGGGAGGAGAGGATCAGTGGGAGGGAAAGGGGACATCTGCAGAACTTTCAACAATAAAGATAAATTTTTTAAATGATGATGGGAAAATTGGAAAGTCACACGCAAAAAATGAAACTAGATTACTGTTTGTTACCATACACAAAAATGAACTCAAAATAGCCAAAGACCTAAATATAAGAACTGCAACAATAAATTACATAGAAGAAAACATAGGTACTAAATTTATGGACTTTGGTCTTAGAGAGTACTTTATACATTTGACTTTAAGGGCAAGGTAAATAAAGGCAAAAATAAATGAGTGGGGCCATATCAAACTAAAAAGCTTCTGCACAGTAAAAGAAACCATCAACAAAACAAAAAGACAACTAATTGAATGGGAGAAGATTTTTGCATACAATGCCTCTTACAACAGGTTAATATCCAAAGTCTATAAAAACTCACACAACTCAACAATAGCAACAAAAAACAATCCAATTAAAAAATGGACAGAGGGCCTGTACGGACACCTCTCCCAAGAAGACATACAAATGGCCAACAGATATGTGAAAAGATGTTCACCCTCACTAGCAATTAGGGAAACGCAAATCAAAACTATAATGAGATACCATCTCACAATTGTTAGAATAGCTATTATCAACAAGACAGGTAATAACAAGTGTTGGAGAGGTTGTGGAGAAAAAGGCACCTTCATTCACTGCTGGTGGGAACTTAAACTGGTACAGCCACTATGGAAAACAGAATGGAGGCTCCTCAAAAATTTTAGAATAGACTTACCACATGACCCACCAACTGCTCTTCTGGGCATCTACCTGAAATTTTTAAAAACATTCTTTTGCAAAGGTATATGCACCCTTATGTTCCTTGCAGCATTATTCACAGTGGCCAACACGTGGAAACAACTGAAGTGCCCTACAATAGAAGGCTGGATAAAGAAGATGTGATACAGATATGCAATGGAATACTACTCAGCCATAAGAAAAGGTGAAATATTGCCATTTGAGGCAAATAGGTTTTATTATAAATGAGTACTTAAATCTATATTCTATATTTCATGTTAATTTATAAAGAAGTCACTAATAAGAAAGATTTCTTTCATGTAATAAAAAAATTTGTACTAAACTTAAATTATGTATAAAGGCCTCTCCCAAGAATTTGAGTTGCCAAAGGGGTAGGGATGGGTGGGTGGGGAGATAGTTCTTGTCCTCAGGAAATTTAAAACTTATAAGGAGATAGATAACCAAGCAAGCAATTATAGTATGATAGGTATGATAATAGGTGTAATATAAAGAATTATGAGAGAACATCAGAGGGGAACCTAAGATAACTTTGGGAGGTGAGGAATGCTGACTGATCAACTAGTAGCAAGTTGATACCAGGGAAGTTACTCAGATTATGGGATGGAATTAGCATGTGCCTGGACACAAAGCCAGCATGGTAAGTGTGGAGAACTGAAAACAATGCGATACATCTGGACCATGGCTCAGGAGAGAAGGAAAGGAAGATAGCTGGAGATATGAGGGCCCAAGATTATGAAGGGCTCTACGAACTGTTCCAGCAAAGGTGGACATTACCTTGAGATGGTTGAAAAAGCACAGAAAAAGCCAAACTAGAAGAGTCGAATAGAAACTATTGTCATACAAAGTTAACAGGGACAGCATAGAGTAAAAGCTGGTGTTTTATTTCAAATGAATTCTAACAATCTGAATCAACACTGCTGCACTGGTTGTTGGAAAGAAATGCATGTGGCAAGATCAGGATGATTTGATGATTAAATGCAGGTTGCGGAAAAAAGGGATCAAGAAGACAGAGTTGAAGAAAATGTTCACTACTTATATGCCTGTTGTCTTTAGAGAATCATTTGTCAAACATGTTAATATTTGTATTGTAATTTTTATGTTAAGAAAATATTCTTGAGTTTGATTGTTTATACTAAAAGGAAAATTAGCCATTGTGATGAATGTTAGGCATATATTTAATGAAATATTTAAAGGAAATGTAAAATGATCTTTTTATTATTGTTCTACAGATCTTAAGCTGAAATTTATTTTCAGAGATCCATGTCTCAGCAAAATGATACAATGTAAAATTCATAGGAAGTTTTCTTATATTTAATAATGCTTAGAGATGCTAATTTTTAACATACATGTGTTTATGCTTATGGTATAAGGTCTGTAATAATAGTTCCTAAATTTAACAAAAAAAAAATAGTAAAGGAATTTTTGAAATGAATAGTTTCACTTAAAACATCAATTTGATGGTTTTTCTTTATATTATTTTCTCTGTATTTTTTATATTATCTTTTTATTAGGCAGTGTCTCAGTGTCCCACTGATATTGGTGTACTAGGTGAAGTGCTTCTCTGTATTGATACAAAATTATCGTTACAACACCAGTTGTTTTTTGAGGGAGCATGTTGAGCCATGTACTGGCTCTTAAAACTTTCTCTTGGAAAGGGCACATATGACTTCTGTTCACTTTCCTTGACCAAATCACACCCTATGACTTAATCTGAGCTCAATAGGGGAAATAAGTGCTAACGTCCAAGTACTTGCAAGAAATAAAATAACCCAACATTTCTAAAGTGTTCAAATTACTCCCAAGATCTGCTTTTCTGTTCAGCAATAGTTGATTGAATATATTAATAACACAATTTGATTTTCTGCTGAAAATATACAGGTTGGGCAAAATTAGGTTTAGAGTTGTGAGTACATGAAACAGTTTATTCTTGTATTATTATTTACTAATTATTGTATTATTTTCCATACAAACAACTGTCAGCCTACTTTTGCCCCACCCTGTAATCTCAGAAAGAGATACTTCTTCAGTTTATTTGAAAATACTAAAACAATAAGAATAAATATTTGATTATTAAGTTTTATCATTTATTTCAAAGTATGAAAGTATAAAGGACCCAGAGTGGCTCAACTAGTGTTTTTTGAGTGACTAAATGGGTCAATAAATAAATGATTAACTAAACATCCTGTAAACAGGTGATCTATGTATTATGAACAATAAAATATGACACATGTTCCTGTAAATAATTAATCAAAGCCTTAATTTTCTTTGATCCTTTTGTAATTAGATGTTACATATTGTTATATGTACATGGGTAAGAAATAAATGGGACAAAAAAGTTCACAATCTTATGAAGCTTAATTCTTGTCTGGAGAACAGACAGAAGAAACAAATGAACAGATAGATTAATTTCAGAAAGTGATTATTAATAACAACAAATAAAGTAGAGGGAAAATGTTATCACTAAAATCCACTTGGTATCCAAAGGATCTCATGAAAATGTGAGAAGGTAGAAAAAGACTTGTCTTTACTCTTCTTACATGTTCATCATTTTGAGACAATTTTCAAATCATTTTCATAGAAGTGGGCTTACAGATTAATCTGGGGGAATCTTATTTTGAATAATCATGTGCATTAACTAAAATGAAGCAATAATGCCCTGGCTGATATAGCTCAGTGGTTGGCCTACACACCGAAAGATCTTGGGTTTGATTCCTGGGAAAGGGCGTGTACCTGGGTTGCAGGTTCAGTCCCCCGCCCTGGTCCAGGCACGTGCAGGAGGCAGCTGATCGATGTGTGTCTCTCACATTGATGTTGATGTTTCTCTCTACTCTTTCTCTCTCCTTCCTTCCATCCCTTCCACTCTCTCTAAAAATCAGTGGGGGGAAAAAATATCCTCAAGTGAAGATTAACAGAAGTAAAAATAAAAAATAAAAAATAAGTAAATGCAAAGCTAGTTTTAAAAAATAAAATAAATGAAGTAATAATAACTTCCCCCACATTCACATTTTAGTTATTCTTTTAAAAACTAAATGAAGTAAGGTAAATGATTGAAAAATTCAGTGACTGCATTGATAATCCTTAATTATATTCAGGAATAAGGAAACAAATTAGAGTTAGAATACAGTTTAATACATGCATGTGTATATATATACAGAGAGGGAGAGGACATATTATGACTAGTCTATACGTAAAAACCTTGACAATATGCAAAACGAGTCACTTGCATAAGAACAGATTGCCAACTAAGAGGAACTTAGGAGGCTCTAAGAGCTATTGGGGGCATAAGAACTGCTTTCAAAAGGGCTGAGACTCCTAACACTTCAGTCATAACTGCATTTCCTTGCTTATTTAAATAATTATTTTGGATGTCATAATTTTCTAGTTGGAATAGAATGACCCTAAATAGCTTCAAAAAACTCACCAGGGGTTAGAATGTCAAGATGCTAAGAGGCAGGTGGCAAAAGATAAAATTAAGAAGGGAAGAATTGCCCAAGGCAGCATGCACAGTACTAAGAAATCAAGAACTGGAGCCTTAGCTGCTTCCCCACTTCCAGACTGCTCTGTTCATTGCAAATGGCTTTTTCTTAAGATATAATTTCTGAAATTCTGAATTATTACCTTATGTTTTATAATATGCACCAAGAACAATAATGTGAAGAAGCATTTTGATTTTATCACTAATATTTGATGATATATGTGGCTTTATTTTTATATTTGCTTTTTTTGCTAATAGTGATATGATGATATGTGTGGGGTTTGTTTGTGAGACTATAACATGATGTTGCCTGGAACTCTTCCGTTTGCCTTAAGTTGGTATGTAATACCCTACAGCCGAGAAAAATGATGTGCCTCCCACTTTGAGCTAATGAGAAGGCAGAAACAGCCCTAAAAATATGCTACTCGACAAAAGTTTCTTACCTTGTGAAATTCCTTTTTATTCAGGAAGTCATATACAAATAAACAACTATTATAATTTCAGGTAGGAAAAAATGTTTGTTTTCTTTTAAGGATAATAAAATAATGGAATAAAGAGTGACATTGGTACTGTGTAAATAGTGTGGTCAGGGAACCCCTTATGAATTGACATTGAGTAGAGAGATGAATGAGGTCAAGAAATAAGAGCCACAAGATAATTGAGCTAAGAGAGGAAAGCTATACTCAAGTACATCACAGGAAAATAAAAAGGCATAAGTTATATATTTTTACATTTAGAGTTATAGGCACCATGTCTTCAAATGTCTGTTGGACAAATAAAGTAGTCTATTACAAGAATCAGTGGAAGTGCAAATTCAAAAATTTTATTGTGAACCTGATCTTTATGATAATACAAAGGCCAACAGAAGAGAATTGGGCATTTTGTTATTTAGAAGTATGACTAATAGATGTTCTCATATTGGTAGGATGAGAAGACCCTAGGACACTGGTTATGTGGGAAATGAAAATTCACATTTCCACAAATGATTTGCTAGAAATAAAGACAAGAAAAAAAATGAAACTACTTGTAATTAAGATTACTCAATGAAAGGCAGTTGGTAATTAATCTAGGTGTTGCCTTGAGTTTTTATTAGCTATCTATCTGTCAATAAATCTAAGTAATGACACAATATTTTGTCAGGATGGGCAAATACCTTGCTTCTGATCCAGAAAGTAAGACTTATGTCTTTTACGGAGTGACTCAATAATGCTTTTGCATCAATTTAATAAACTCTAGTTTACATTGTGGGAATATTACAGTGATTCGAAGAAAATGCCTTTACTGTGTGGAGTTGCATTATACAGGATAAATGAACCCATTGTCTGACACAAAGAGCAATGAGTTCTAGCTAATCGAAAGTCAATGTATACTGTAACTCACCTCAAACTTAGAGTGTACCCACAAAGTAATCTTCTTTTGTCATTAACAGTTTGACTAAAAAAGGCCATAATGGGTTTATTTAAAAACAAACAAAAAGAAACATGGCAAAAGCAAGGCTCAGTTTTTATCCATCAATATTCAGATTTATCCAGCATTTATCAAACATCTGTTTTATCACTCACAAAATGAAAGTAAAGTAACTTTGGCTCCTATTATTACTACATTCTTGACGTATCAAGATGATTATAGCCCTGGCTGGTGTTGCTCAATCGGTTGAGTGTTGTCCCATGCACCAAAAGTCACTGGTCCTATTCTGTCAGGGCCTGTGCCTGGGTTATGGGCTTGACCCACAGTACGGGGCATGCAGGAGGCAGCCAATTGATGTTTCTCTCTCACGTTGATGTCTCTCTCTCCTTCTCTCTCTAAAAACATCAATAAAATACATTTTAAAAAATAAAATTTAAAAAGAGATGATTATAAATTTAGGGACATACAATAAGCAGTTATTATTTTAAAGAAAGACTCAGTTCATTAAGAAAAGTAAAGTTAAACTATAATTTTAGATGAACAAATTGTCCTGCAAATAAATGAATGAGATTTTCTCAATGGAAGAAAACTGTTGTTCCTTTCCAAATTAGATCTCCCCCCTTTCCACCTGTGTATTCTATACTGCAGTATCTAGATTAAGGTGGCCTATACAAAAAGGACAATATTTTTCAATTACTGGTGCCCTTTGTGTAGAATGATAGTAATGTGCCACTGTTTTAAATTAATAAAAGTTTTGTGAATTCTATTAATGTAACATTTTTTAACATTTTAACAATTTTATCTATGCATGTATTTATATTTTTGTGCCCATTATGTAACAATTGACTGTCAAGGATTTATATTTACTTTAGTTATTTTTATAACCACCAACTAAGTTTAACTATGGCTCTTGGCTAAAGAGATTTTGTTTGGTTTGGTTTTAGTTATCTAATGTTAGAATTCAGTAAACATGATTTTGTTTTCCTTTTTGTCAACATGAACTTTATATGTATGAGTTCTTCATTTTTTATTCAATAGGTGATTGATTATATTGTTTTTTTAAAGCAACTAACAATGAAGTAATTGTGGCTTACTATATATTAGTGCCATTTTTATAACCAGATAATAACTTGATACATTTTAATGTTTCAAAGTATTATACACTCCTTTGTTTTAATTTACTTATATTTGCTTCTTTTTCCAATTTGTGGGTGATTTAGTGCATTATGCATAATGACACAAACTGATATCAATAATTTTGTATGAGATAGTTTTCATGAAACCTCAAAAGAGTATAAATAAAAGTGTAAAATAGAATTTTAAAGCATAGTGAGTACATTTTTCAAGCGAAAAAAATGAGACTTGGTTTTATTTGCTCATGTAAAGTCTAGTACTTAGTATTTTGGCATGGATTCCAAGATGTCTCACCAGCTCTAAAATAGCTTTCCCAATCTTGACATTGCACCACTGGGAGTTGTTTTGAATGGCTGAAATCTGTTTTGTCATTTTTAGTCTTCTTGTATAAAGTGAGTCCTACAGATAAGGTGAAATCTTGGATTTTTCATCTAAGTTAAAGACTTAGCAATTTATCTTGTAGTAACTTAATAGATAATGGCCTTGTGAGAGTGAAATGAGATGAATGATAATCACCAATATATAGAGAAGAGTCTTTTGGGAGATTAAACATTTACCTGATTGTCTGTTTTGCATATGACTATCCTTCTATGTTCCATTAATTTTGTTTAATTAGAGCTATGATTTCTACAAGCCCTCTAATAGCGACAGAAATTCACATTTACTTCCAGTGGTCTCATGTAGCCTGCCCTGGCAATACCACTTCAGAGATTAGGCTGTAGACTTCCAATGGCGCAAGTGTGAACTTCCTAAGAAGCAAGAATGCTGAGACCCTGAAGTTGGATGTATTGAAGGACAACTAACTTCAGTCCAGAGTTTCTAATCCAGCTTAATTTTATGAGTTTAAAGCTCTATAAATTGAGCTTATTGGGGTGACACTGGTTAATAAAATTATGTAGGTTCTAAGTATACAATTATACAGTTTACCACCCCAAGTCAAGTCTTAAGAATGATATGCTATTCATTATTTATGGACCTTGAATTCTTTAAAAAAACATGCTTATGTGAACACTGAAGCATGTCAGATTATATATTAGGAACATCAAAATGATTTTATGAAAATAAATGGCTCATGTATGAATTTTCTCAAATATTAATGTGTTTGAACACTTATGAATACTTTTATTTTGGATTGTGCACCTGAGAATTGTATTAGGCTGAGAAAAGTACTTAGACTACCTCACTGATACTCTGCATAGCTATATATTCTTTCATAGGTAAAACCAAATTTTTAAAATTAGCCTTTAATAATAATCAGCATCAATAATAATAACAATGCTGTGATTTTTAATAATATTAAAACATTATTTTTACAGGTCCCAATAATTTCAAAAAAAATTTTACAATGTTTTAAAATTTTCATTTTTTAACAAATGTATATTTTGAAAATACCCTTGTTTATAAAGTGATTTTAATTGACCTAACATTGTTCAATTTTTTTTCTTTTTTACTTGATAAAAATTATTTTATAATGGCATCTAGGATTCATAATTCAAATTAGATGAAGAAAAATAAATGAGCAATCAAGCAGTGGTTCATACAAAGATATTTAATATCATTTCAACTTCAAAAACTGTTTCTTGACTATCATAGTAAATAACCAAGTAATGCTCAGTTAATGAGCAAAGCCACAATCCAAAATAAATTAGGAATTTTATGGTAAAGTGAGGGGCATTCCAATATGCCATATACTACAAATTATGTAACAGGCACATATATTAGACTAACAATAAGTTCAATTAAGCTTTGTTGGAAAATGAGTAAATTACATTGACTATTTGACATACTAGCTCTATAATGATGGTAATGAAAGAAAGTAATTCCTTTGAATAAAAACATAATCAAGTTCGCCTAGGTCAAATATAGAATTCAAAATTTTGATCAAGATTAGAAAATAAAACTTTTGAAGCATAAAATTAAAAATTATTGGTTTAGGTTGCTAAGAATATAGGGCATATAGTCAACAATTTTGTCTGTAAAATCTACACTAAGCTAACTCTACCTTACTCTAAAATTAGAAAAATGTATTTTGTGACTTTAAATAAAACAAAAATCTTTATTTTCTTGTAAAATCTCCTAAAAGTAGGTTGTAGGATGTACAACCAAAAAGAAAAATTGATTAATCTGTATATTTAATTAGATCTGTGGATTCTCAGTGCCTTGGAGATTGCAGCAAAAGAATTGCCATACAAAGCAGTGCAAATCTTGAGAAAATGCATATTTTCTCTACTATAAAATGCTAGATAGCATTACCTTGAACATAAAGCAGATTCTTAACCATTATTAGGTGATAGCATGAGGATATTATGGCCATATCTGAAGCAATAAAGATAGACAAATAGTAGGGAACCACTCTTGTTGTAACTCTTGTATTATATACATTTTACATCAATACAATGCCATGCCTACTTTAGTGGAGTTGCTTTTAGTAAAGCAAAACAGTAGTATTTTGGAAGGAGATTATATATATATTATATATATATTATATTATATATATACATAATTACTGTAGTTTTAGATATAGCATAACTTTTATGTATTCAAACATATGTTGGAAAAGTGTAAAACCATATTTGGGAAAAGATAAAAAGTACATCTTGTATATAGTTCCCCCATACAGAGAGGGAACAAGGAAATGTATCTGAAAATAGGTAGAATGTGGGTTTTCACAGATTTGTAAAATTGTATCTTCTTTTAGAAAAAAAAATTTGAGCAAAATATGATTAAAACACTGCATTCATTTTATCAATAAATCTGCAAATAATTGTTTATATATCCTCAGTACATTTCTGAAAGTGAACATTTTTCATAGCTTTAAAAAATTTTATTTTTTTAAATTTATCTTTACTGTTGAAAGTATTACAAATGTCCCCTTCCCCCCCATCACCTCCATCCTGCATCCACTTTCTTTTTTTTTTAATTAAAGTATTTCTGTGGTTCAGATGTTTTGTTTGTTTTAACATAATCTAATTATAGACTTTGATTCACTTTTGCAAATATTCAGCTAGCTCAGTTACTAACAGAAAGGAAAACCTAATAGTGGATTAAGGTTTAGTGTTAATAGTGCATCTCATCTACAGAATTATAAATTCCACAATGTTCAAATATTCATCAGTTTCAGTGATACAATGATATTTAAAGATCATCCTTAAGTTACTGCTGAAGAAAACGCTGCCCTTAAATTTTTTGATGTCCCCAAATACAAACAGCTAATCGGTATAAACCTAAGAATACAAACCATCTCGTACCCTTTGGGGCAGTATGGATGGACCTGGAGAATATTATGCTAAGTGAAATAAGCCAGGCAGCGAAAGACAAATATCACATGATCTCGCTTATACGTGGAATCTAAAGAACAAAATAAACTGATGAACAAAATAGATTCAATGACATAGAAGCATAGATGAGACTGAGGAATGTCAGAGGGATGGAGGAGGGCGGGTGGGTGGAGGGGGAAAGATCAACCAAAGAATTTATATGCAGATATGCACAACCCAAGGACACGGACAATGGTGGGGAGAGGGACTGGGGAGGGGGAAGGGACAGGGTGAAATGGGTCATTGGGGAGAAAAGGGACATCTGTAATATTTTAAACAAAAATAAAATTTAAAAAAAAAGAAAAGAATACAAACCAGGCTACCAGAGTTAGGCATTCAATCCTTAACCACCCTGAGCCTTTTGCTTCTAAAACATTTCAACTTAATTATATGCCTTTTCTGTCCTAAATTTCTGTTTAACAAATCTTGTTAGGTAATGCCCTTAGGATTTTATAATAAAATTCTAGTAATATGTGAGCCACATTATAGCTTAATTTTTAATAATGATAAAAAGAACAAATATAACAAAAAGTCCCATTTGAAATAGAAGAACCATGAAAAACCACCCACAAGTCTAGGTAGGTTCATGTGGGGTCTGCAATTTTCTGCACAGGTCCATTAATCTCCCTCTTCTTTTCATGGTGTCTCCAGGGTTGTGTTTGGAGAGGGACAAAAATCCTGTTAGAATTC
Source organism: Miniopterus natalensis (assembly GCF_054644295.1). Classification (NCBI taxonomy): domain Eukaryota; kingdom Metazoa; phylum Chordata; class Mammalia; order Chiroptera; family Miniopteridae; genus Miniopterus; species Miniopterus natalensis. The sequence continues at coordinate 105,082,706 of NC_142081.1, forward strand.
TTTTTTATTGAGAACTGTACCTCTGACTATTAAATGCTATCTTTGCTTAATTGGAGGTAAATTTTATATTGCAATTCAATATTTTTATTGATGGCATCATCTGATTAAAATAATTGACACCTTTGTCTTAATTACTTGGCTGACCTCGATGTAATATTTCATTTTTATGCTAAGTCCCTACCCCCAAGCCAGTCATGAATTCTTGTCCTGGAGTATCTGCTTTTGATCTCTTTCTTTCCCAACTTCCATAATTTTTTTAATGGAGTGATACAATATATGCTTGCCATTACCTTACATTATTTATCAATTACCAAAGAACATATTCACGAATAATGTTCTTAACATTTTAGTGTTACCTCCCTCAGCTTACCCACTTGACAAATCTGTGCTTGGAAGCCTCGGTTACCTCTCAAATATAGCATGTCTGAATCCTGACTTATTCTATCTCAAGCCTGCTCTTCCTCCAGTGTTCCCATTACACTGAATATTCCCATCATCTATCCTATTGCTTAAGCCAAAGAAAAACTGAGAATAATTCTTAACATTTAACTCTATTTTCTTTCTTATACCCAGTGGATAACCAGTTCCTACCAATTTTATGTGTTGAATATACTTTAAAACTTTTCACCTGTATCTATCTCTACCGCTATCACTGAATCCAATTTCTTGCCAAAGAAATTATCAGAGCCTCCTATTGAGAGAAGTCTTGCCTCCTCCAAATAATATTCCATAATTAACCATTATATTTTAATTGCTAATATTTTTCTTTTTAATTATATAAACTCTTCTATATTTATTAAGAATTTTGTCATATTATTTTGGAAATACTTTTTCATGCACTTATCTTCTCATTTATAAGTTATTTTTATTGTGCATATTTAAAAACTTTTTATATGTTGAGGTATGTTCCCTCTATTCCCACTTTGCTCAGAGTTTTTATCATAAATGGGTGCTGGATTTTATCAAATGCTTTTTCTGCCTCTATTGATATGATCATGTGATTTTTATCCATTTTGTTTATGTGTTGCATCACATTTATTGATTTGTGGATATTGTATCAATGTTGCATCCCTGGTATAAATCCCACTTGATCATGGTGTATGACCTTTTTAATGTATTGCTGGATCCAGTTTGCTAACATTTTGTTCTGTGTTTTAGCATTGATGTTCATCAGGGATATTGGCTTATAATTTTTTCTTCATAGAATCTTTATCTGGTTTTGGAATTAGGGTAATGCTGGTCTTATAAGATGAGCTTGGGAGTCCTTCCTCCTCTTGAATTTTTTGGAATAGTTTGAGAAGAAAAAGTGTTATTTCTTTGAATGTTTGGTAAAATTCACCTGTAAAGCCATCTGGTCCAGGACTTTGGTTTTTTCGGGGCTTTTAGATTACTGCTTCAATTTCACTAGTTGTAATCTATCTAATTAGATTCTTTGATTTTTCTGATTCAGTTTTGGAAGATTGTATGTTTCTGGGAATTTATCCATTTCTGCCAGATTTTCAAATTTGTTGGCATATATTTGTTCATAATATTTTCTTACAATCTTTTTTATTTCTTTAGTGTCTGTTGTTACTTCTCTTTCATTTCAGATTTTATTTGGGTCCTCTCTGTTTTTTCTTGATGCTTCTGCTTAAAGATTTGTCAATTTTGTTTATCTTTTCAAAGAACCAGCTCTTGATTTCATTGACCTTTAGTATTGTTTTTTTCTTTTTGTTAGAACCTATTTCATTTATTTCTGCTCTGATCTTTATTATTTCCTTACTTCTATTCACTTTGAGCTATGTTTGTTGCTCTTTTCCAGTTCCTTTAAATGAAAGGAGCAAAGAAAGCGTCTGCTGAGTTTCAGGGGTTCAGTTAACAATCTGATAGTGAGATAAGACATAGAAGAGAGTCAGCTCTTTGAGGTCAGGGACTGAAATTTGTTCCACATTTTATTCTCTGCTCTGAACTTGATTATTTGCATATAGTAAGTGCCTAGTAAGCGTTTGATGAATGAAAAAAAAAAAACCCACAAAAAACTAGTTAAATACATATAGGGTTAAATTCTCTACAACTTTAATCAGATTAAAGGTCTAAGTTGAGGTTAAATGATGGAAAGAGGGAAGAAGAGAATTAATACATACATGAGTGCATTTTAATAAAGCACTGGTGTCTTATGTGTATCTGTGCACTCATAAAATAAATAAATAAAAATAAATAAATAAAATGTCAAATGACCTTAATGAACACCTTTGCATAACATAAATTTGTTTCTCTGTTTATTTTAAGGACACTTTAATGATTATGGCATTTTTCATGGAAATTGATAGGAATACAAGGTATAGATATGAGGATGATATCAAGTTAAAATAATATTGACCCTGTCTGGCATGGCTCAGTGGTTGAGCATCAGTCTATGATCCAGGGTCTGATTCCCAGTCAGGGCACATACCCGGGTTGTGGGCTCAATCCCCAATGGGGGACATGCAGGAGGCAGCCGATCAATGAGTCTCTCATCATTGATGTTTCTATTTCTCTCTCTTTCCCTCTTCCTCCCCCTTCCTCTCTCTGAAGTCAATAAAAAGATATTAAAATAATAATAATGATAATAGTATGGAAGCATAAGTATAGTACTTGAGTAAAGAGTGAGATTAGATTATATGCTTCATAAATACAAATAAAATATGTTAATAAGGAGTAGAAGCCTAAATATGGATTTCAAATGTGGATAAATATGTGAGTATTAATATACATTAATGAGTATTCTGAAAAAAAATTAAGTATATTTATTCTGTAATAAAACAGTTGTTTTAATTATCTATTTTGTGCCATTTTGAGGGGAACATATATAGCATTTCTTTATATAAACATTCTTAACATATTACTCTTTCAATATTTACTAATGAAAATTTGTAGTATAATTTCAGTCATTGTCTCTTTCCTAAAAATGGAATTAGTTTTATCTTATAGAAGACACATGTATCTAGCTAAGAATCTATAGCTGATGCCATTTTCTTAGAATAAGACCAATGTTGGCTTCTAAAATTGTTGTTTTAATTGTGATATGAGAAAAGGAGTATAAAAGTGTGATCATATGACAGTATGATACATCTTTAGTTTAAATTCCAAGAACTGACATATTTTGATACTTTCCATTTCATAAGAAAAATTTGCTGTTGGAAATGTTTGATACACTTAAAGTTCTAATACAACATTTTGGTATATTAGATTATTGTTTAGCTAAAGTTTATTTCTCCCCAATCCTGGTCTTCATAGAAAGAATACATCCTGTACTTACAGACGTTGAGCTTGGTCATGTGATTTGATTTTGTCGTTGTAGAATATGTGTAGAAATGATAGATGCTATTTTTGAGCGTAAGCATTAAGAGGCCTTGTATGATTTTGCTCACTCTCTAGGACCATCTGATCTCATCAATGCAATAAACCTCCTTTAGCCAGCTTGGTCCTCCAAAAAGAATACGAGATATTTGGAACTGACCTGAGTTCCACCCATGACTGGAGGCAAGTTCAGTCAAGCTTAGTTTAAATAAACTGAAATCCAACCAACCTATAAACATACAAGCAAGAAATAAATTTATTGTTTTATTCCATTAAGATTTTCATGTTATTTGTTACACATATTGTCAGACAATAGCTAAATTAAACAAACATACTATAATTTTGGCCTTGATATATTTTATTTATTTATATTGTTCAAAATATTACAGATGTCCTTTTTTCTCCCCATTGACCCCTTCCACCCTGCACCCCAGTCCCTCACCACACTATTGTCTGTGTTCTTGGCTTATGCATATATGCATATAAATTCTTTGGTTAATCGCTCCCCATGCCCCCCACCCCCGTATTTTATTTTTTAAATTTATTTTTGTTGTTGAGGGTATTACAGATGTATCCCATATTTCCCCCTTCATCCCTCTCTGCCCACCTTCCACCCCACCCTAGGCCTTCTCCTCACTATTGCCTGTGTCCATGGGCTATGCATGTGTGCATATAAATTCTTAGGTTATTCCCTTCCTGCACTGCCCACCACTTCTATCTGAAATCTGTCAGTCTGTTGCATGCTTCCATGTCTCTGAACCTATTTGTTCATCAGTTTATTTTGTTCATTTAATTCCACATATAAGTGAGACATGTTATATCTGTCATTCTCTTAATGGCTTATTTTGCTTAGCATAATAATCTCCAGGTCCCTCCATGCAGTCTCAAAGGGTAAGAGATCCTTCATTTTTACAGCCGCATAGTATTCCATTGAGCAAATGTACCATAGTGGGTTGTTTTGTTTTATTTTTACATTTCTTTTTTTTTTTTTTTTTATCCACTCATCTACTGGTGGGCATTTGGGCTGTTTCCAGCTCTTAGCTATTGTAAATAAGGCTGCTATGAACATAGGTGTGCATATATTATTTTTGATTGGTGTTTTGGGATTCTTATGATATATTTCCAGGACTAGAATAGCTGGGTCAAATGGTAGTCCCATTTTTAATATTTTGAGGAAACTACATGATGTTTTCCAAAGTGACTGCACCAGTCTGCATTCGCACCAGCAGACTACTAGGGTTCCCTCTTCTCCATATCCTTGCCATCACTTCCTTTGCTGATTTATTAAGGGTAGTCATTCATGCAGGTGTGAGGTGATATCTCATTGTTGTTTTAATTTGCATCTGTCTGATGATTAGACTTTGAGCATTTTTTCATATGTCTCTTGGTCATTTGTATGTCCTCTTTGGAGAAGTGACTATTAAGGTATTTTGCCCAGATTGTAATTGGATTGTCTTCCTTTTGTTGACTTATATGAGTTTTTAATATATTTTGGAAATTATCCCTTTATCAGATGTATCACTGAATATGTTTCCTATACAGCTGGTTCCCTTTTTATTTTGTTGATGGTTTCTTTTGCTCTGCAGAAGCTTTTTAGTTTGATGTAGTCCGATTGGTTTATTTTCTCCTTTGTTTCTCTTGCCATAGGAGATATAATGAAAATTCTGCTATGTGAGATGTCTGACATTTTACTGCCTATGATTTCTTTCAGGATTTTTATGGTTCTGTGACTTACATTTAAGTCTTATCCATTTTAAGTTTATTCTTCTCTATGGTGTAAATTGGTGATCTAGTTTAGTCTTTTTTGCATGTACCTGTCCAATTTTCCCACCACCATTTATTGAAGAGACTTTCTTTACTCTTGTCTCCTTTTCCAGATATCAATTGACCATATCAGCGTAGTTCAATTTCTAGGGTCTCTGTTCTCTTTCATTGATCTACATGCCTGTTCTTGTGCCAGTACCAAGTTGTTTTGGTTACAACGGCTCTGTAGTATAATTTGATATCTGGTATTGTGATGCCTTCAACTATGTTCTTCTTTCTCAAGATAGCTGTGGCTATTCCGGGTCTTTTTTTGTTCCATATAAATTTTTGGAATATTTGTTCTAGATCTGTGAAGTATTCTGATGGAATTTTAACATAGATTGTGTTGAATCTATAGATTGTTTGGAGTTGTATGGACATTTTAATTATGTTAATTATTCCAATCCATGGACATGGTATATGTTTCCACTTGTTTGTATTTTTTTTTTTTTTCAATGTCTTATAATTTTCTGAGTATAGGTCTTTTGCCTCCTTGGTTAAGTTTATTCCTAGGTATCTTATTTTCTTCATTGCAATGGTAAATGAGATTGTTTTTTTAGTTTCTCTTTCTGAGAGTTCATTATTGGTGCTTAAAAATGCCATTGATTTCTGGGTGTTAAATTTGTATCCTGCTATATTGCCAAATTCATTTATTAAGCCTAGTGGGTTTTTTGGTGGATTTTTTAAGGTTTTTTATGTACAATATCTTGTCACCTACGAATGATGACAATTTTACTTCCTCCTTTGCAATTTGGATGCCTTTCTCTTAATATATTTTATATTGCAATTTTCAATATAAATATTTGATAGAAAACAATATTAACAAAATCATAACATAACCTGATTTATAAAAAATGCTTAGAAAATGTATTTTACAATTTTGCATTGAGTAAATCCAACAGTCTTTTTTCTTAAGGTATCTGAGTAAAAACCAAATTGCTGTATCTATAATGATTAAGATTATATACAGCTGCATATAAGTGAAACCTAGCAAAACAGTAGGAGCTTAAATGAGATAATGTTTCTTTTTCTCTCACAAAAAATCAGTTTACACATCAGTAGTCCAGTGTTGGCATGTGCTCCACAGCACGATTAGAGACCTAAATTTAAATGTTTTTCCCTTGCTATCATAGAGCATGACCTTCATGCATGAGGTTATCTGATGTCCTAAGACAGCTGCTGGAACAGATGCCTTCACAAATGAATTGCAGGCCAGAATCAAGGATAAAGACAAAGTGTTTTTTAAATAATTTTTTGAAAAAATTAAAAATTAATAAATACCCTTCATAGCTGATTAAGCTGTCTTCACTAACCTCCATAGAAGGGCCATACAGCAACTCTACTTACATCTCACTAGCCAAGATTAGATCACATAACCACATCTTGTTTAAAGGGAGGCTCAGAAATGTAGCACAGTTAAATATGGAATTCTCTTGCTAAAGAATAAGGGGACTGGGGTGGGTTAGGAAATAGCAGTTCCAGTGACATTCCTCTGTTTGTTCACTAAGAAGAGATAATGTATTTCATTAGCCATAAAAGTTACAAAAGACTCATACTTTATATTTCAGGATAATTCAAAATCTGAATTTTTTAAAACTCAGAAAAAATGTACACAGAGTTTGAAAATACATTTCAACTGTGTTTGAATATGTTTTATATAATATTCTCATGTTCTTGTCCACCCTCCCTTCCACTCTCAGTTTAACACTGATGTTATATAAAGAGCTTGGTTCCTCATTATGTTTATTTTTGTGTGAACCTAGTTTGGTGTATTTGAATGAATTAATTAAATATATTAACCAATCCTGTTGTGCAATGTTTTCTGTGAAAATAAATATTGACATTTTATCCAAAATGCAGTAAGAGATACTAGCCTTTATTTACACATTTGTATAAGCATTGCTTGTTTCTCTTGATTTTTTCTTCTAACCCTATAATTTGAGAACACTTTGATGATTGACTTTTTATTACTGCCAGTAATCCTATTAAAACTATAGTGTACCAATATATTTTAATTTTATATCATTATTTTTTTCAATTACAGTTTACATTCGATATTATTTTGTATTAGTTTCAGGTGTACAGCTTAGTGATTAAACAATAATATTATCATTACAAACTTGTCCCCATTCCCTCTCTCCCTCTTCCCATCAATACTTCAAGTGCCCACCTGGCACAGTACATAGTTATTATAATATTATTGATTATAATCTCTATGCTGTACTTTACATCCTCAGGACTATTTTGTAACTACCAATTTATACTTCTTAATCTCTTCACTTTTTTCACCCAACCCCCAACCTCCTCCCTTGTGGCATCCATCAGTCTGTTCTCTGTATCTATAACTCTGTTTCTATTTTGTTTGTTGTTTATTTTGCTCTTTAGATCCTACATATAAGTGAAATCACATAATATTTTTCTCTATCTGACTTATTTCACTTAGCATAATATCCTCTAGTTCTATCCATGCAGTTGCAAATGATAAAATTCATTCTTTTTATGGCTCAGTGTGTGTGTGTGTGTGTGTGTGTGTGTGTGTGTGTGTGTGTGTGTGTGTGTATCACAGCTTTTTTTTATACGCTGGTCTTTTGATGGGCACTTGGGTTGCTTCCTTATCTTGACTATTGTAAATATTGCTGAAATCAACATAAGGGTGCATATATTCTTTTGAATTAGTGGTTTTGGATGTCTTCAAATACATACTGGGAAATGGAATAGCTGGTTGATACAGCAGTTCAATTTTTAAGTTTTTGAGGAGCCTCCATACTGTTTTCTGTAGTGTCTGTACCAATCTGCATTCCCACCAACAGTGCACGAGGGTTCCCTTTTCTCCACATCCTTGCCAACACTTGTTTGATGATTTATTGATGAAGTCATTCTGACAGGTGTGAGGTGATATATCAATGTAGTTTTAATTTCCATTTCTCTGATTATTAGTGAAATTGAGCACCTTTTTGTATTTCTATTGACCATCTGTTTTTCCTCTTTTTTAAATAGGTTTAATCTTTAATGTTGAAAGTATTACAGATGTCCCTCTTTTTCCTCTCCATTGGCCCCCTCCACCCTGTTCCTGTCTCTGGCCTTCCTCACACTATTGTTTGTCCATGGGCTATGAATATATGCATCTAAATTCTTCAATTAATCTCTTCCTGCCTTCCCCCCATTCATTCTGAGATATGTCAGCCTGTTGCATTTTCAATGTCTCTGAATCTGTTTTGTTCATCAGTGTATTTTGTTCATTATATTCTACATATAAGTGAGATCATGTGATATTTGCCTTTCCCTGACTGGCTTACTTTGCTTAACATAATACTCTCCAGGTTCCTACATGCTGTTCCAAAAGGTATGAGATCCTTCTTTTTACAGCTGCATAGTATTCCATGATGTAAATGTACCACATTGGTGAATACATAATTCCATTCAGTGGGTTGTCCTTTCATTTTGTTGATGGTTTCCTTTGTTGTGCATATCTTGGAAAAACTATAAAGAAAGAAGCTAGTTGAGTTGCTTAATTCCAATTTATTAGGACTAAAATCTACAATGAATTAATCTGTATATTGAGGTGTTCTTTCACCTGCTGATCCAAGCAAGACAAGAAAATAATTAGACTGTATTATTTCCAAATTTGATCGGAAACCAGTTTGTCTTCCATAGTAATATATCATTACCTGTTAAAGTATGATTATTTTTTTGTGATATACGTGGTTTCTTGGTTGGTTTCCGATGTAATTATTTTGTTTTAATGGATGAAAGTAATAAATGCATGGTTGAGGGGATATGCCAGTAGCACACACAAACTCTTCCCTGCAGCAATATTGAAATACCCTGTCACTTAATGATTTATATAACAGTTATGAGTACAGAACTCAGTGCACAAGAACATACATTCCCTGGAGTGCTGTAATAAAATTCAAAAGCAGAATCTGAATTCTCTTAAACTGTCAGAACTCACAAAATCAAAAGCTTTTTGTATGACTAACCCTCTTCCTACAGATAGATCAATTATCTTAGTCTATCATCTATTGCTATGTAATTCAGTTCAACATAACTAGGCCTTCCTTAGTTTAAAAATCCTTTATTACTTTTCTAAGGCAATGTGAATAAGGTACATATTTGTCAGAAAAAAAAATGTGAAAACAACACAGCAATTACAATAACAGGAAATGGAGGACAGTTATTAAGATTAAGTGGGTAGCCTTGAAATTGGACAATATTAGGTTCCTATATCATCTCTTTTGCTTCTTACCAGCCATGTGACCTGGGAAATTTTATCAATTCTTTAAATTTCAGTTGCCTTAACTGAAGAAATAAGGATAATAATACTAACTTCAATAGATCTTTATAAGGATTAAATGAAAAATAATTTGTAAAATCTTTAGTACAATGTTTGGCAAAAAGTTGGTAGTTATTTTTAATTTTTCTTAGTAATAAAAATACTTTAGTTGAGTATCCCCTACTATTATCCCAATCTGCAATTCCGTAAACTTTGGGAGATAAATCAAGTGTACTTTTAAAAGATCAGCCTTTCTGATGTCTGGTGGTTGAATTAAGGAACATACTATACAGAAGTCATCATTTAGACACCTTACTGGTTGGGATAACAATGAATTGGAGGAAGCCTGATTTAGAAGGATTTGTACTAAAATCACATAAGAGAATCTTCATATAAGTTCAATCTTTTCAGTTGACTTCTTAATTCTTATGTAAAGAACACTTTAGTTGTCAATATTGTTCTAGAAATTTAATTATAGTGTTGAAAAATGAATGTACTGTAACTACATTTTTATTTGTTTAAATAACTATTATGTTTCTTAAAAGAATCTTATACTCCATTTTTAGCAGAGTTGTCACTTGTTTCTTGAAAATTTATGTTTCCCATAATGGTACCATTTCCCCACAGGTAGAAATATGTAATCCCGACTGTGACCAAAGTGACAATTTTTCTGAGCCAGAAACCACCACATGCAGTTCTAATATACAGTAACACATTTACTTAAGTTTAGATAAGAACTTTTTTCAAATGTTCAAATTTTGTTCCCTTTTCAAACCTTAAAGTGTTTTATTATAATTACAGTATAAAAGGAAATCGATCTTATTATTTTAAAGTGTCCTATAATCAGGGAATTGCTTTTGTGTGATGAAATTGTCATTACTAGAATTTTATGTGTGTTCTACCCTTTAAATAAAAATATACTGTTTTTTATAATCTGTAGAAGATTACTTATTGCATCAAGATTTATCTGAACTTACCTCCATGTGCCTTATCTGTTACACATTAAACCTTATAAACTCAAAAAATCATAATTCTATAAACTATATTATTCAATATACTTTATAAATTCATGATTACAATCTATCATTAAAGTATTACTAACACCATAAAATAGAAAAAATATTTTATCTTATCTTCATAAAACTTAAGTATAAAGTTAAAAAGTGTTTTCTTGAGCATTTCTGAAGCTAAGTTTTAGCAATTACCTTTTAAATTCCATGTATGTCACAAAGGATCTAAAATGTTCATGCAGTGAGCAGGAAATGAAGGCTAGAAAGATTCATTTAAACATTCAATTTGTTCTGTATGTCTTCTGAGATACAAGATTTACCTTTTCTCTTCACTTTTATTATTTTACTTTTCCTGATATTTTTCTTTTAAAACACAGTAATTCTACACATTTTACTAAAATAGGTGAAAATATAATAATTTAGATAAAATTTAGTTAATTATGTAGCTGCCTCATTGAATTGTTTGGGATTAAACAAAGTATGACAAAAATGCCTAGAACAGATCCAAGCATATAGTAGTTACTCAATAAATACTAGCTATGTGAACCTGAGAAAAAAAGACACCTACTTAGAAGGGCTCCTGGTTGCTAACTGGGCTCAAATTAAAAACAACAATAACAACAAAGAAAACAGAACCTAGCAGCTGTATCTGCACAGGGACCTCTCACACAAACTGCACTTCATGGAGAGGCCATTGCTGGACTGCCTGCCTTCACTGTGTTTCTGCCACCTGAGCCAGCACTTAACAAGGAGCTCCTGGAATCCTATTTCAACCAATGGGACTGAGGCTTTCCTCATCCAGCTGGAGCTGCACAGCTCCAGCCATTCAGAGAAGCTCTATTCTGTTCAATCGGGGCAGTGCTTTCAGGGCTAATCATACTGCGAAGATTTGGAGTCCTCATTTGCATGAGGACAGACCTGTCAGGGCTCAAGGGCAGGGGCTTCTGTTCATATAAGCCAGCTCCTGTCTGGCTCAGGAGCACGCTTTGTTTTCACTGAATAATGAAGACTGCATCTCCCTGAGTGAGCTGAAAAACTGATGTCTCACCAGAGCAGAGTGAAGCAGACAGGCCCCAAGTAGAGCAAAGCCAAGTGGACATTGTGGAGTGGAGCTGACCAGAACAGTGCAGTGCAAAGCAGCCTGGCACTGAGGGAGGAGCAGAGCAGAGTTATATACCCAGAGAGGGGCCTGGCCCCAGGGCCACCTGGCTCAGCTATAACAAAATTGAACGTTTTCATTGAACAAAGTTTCCTTCTTGACTGCATCCCAAATTGGAGACTCCTGTTGGCGTTGAATTGGCACCAACAACCATTGGTTGACAGCTATATTTTAAATATTCTCATGTACCTCTTCTAATATATTTTAAACAGTCACATGAGGACTGTAAATGAAATAACATTTTAAAATGCACTAAGTAGTTAAGACTAGGTATAATGCTAGTCTTTGTTTTTAACCCATTCACTTAATGTTTAACTATTGTATAAACATTAAAAATTCTCAGGGTGCTAAAGGACTCCTCTTACACAAAGTTCTGTTCTAATATTTGTCTTAATTGTTTTGGCACTACCTTTTTTGATTTTAAATTAAAGCACCCTAATATATTTAGACAGTTTCAGGCTCCATTTTTCTTCTACTTGTATTTCTTCCACTTCTGTAATCACAGAGCAAGAATATTTCATTTGGTTGTGACTGAAAACTTTGTTCTATGTGCCTAATGTTAAGTTCTCATTTTTAAAAATCATTCTTAAAATATATTTGCAAGGTGTTTCATTTTTACACCAGTGATGTTTACCAGAGTCTTCCCCTGCATCTCCAGTTCACATCCCTGCAGACAGCAGTGGCTCACTAAGGTAGACCAGGAAAGGAAACTTCCAAAGTGCGAGAAAAACAGAAGTCCATGGAAGCTGCGGGCTCACTCAATGCTGTCTTTATCTGAGGTCTGATACTTTGTACCTTTTTGTAATCAGTTAACTATTTGCTTTTAGGATCATAAATTAGAAATAGTATAAGGAATAACATTCAAGACACTCAAAGCTAAATGGAGATTTAGTGTACTATGTAAGTTAAAAACTTTGAACTATGCATTTAAAAAATTTTTTGTAATTCTATTTTATCAGATGCTTTATCATTATTTAAAATTACAATAAAAGAGGCTGAGGTTTATGATCAAAGAAGGTGAAAACACACAAACACAAGCTAGTACAAAACTAAAAAATGGCAAATGAACTTTGAAACAATTTTATAAAATCTAAGCAAAAACAGTAGCCTTGAAAGCTTAGGCTTTAAATCAAATGGGAGTTTGTGGGATGGGAAGTGGGCAGGAGGCGGTTGCGAGAGAAAAAGTGTTGAGTTACAAAAGCCTTTGTGTCAAGAATAAAAATGCTGGGACAAATTTTAATGCAAATACACAGAATGATGAGGCATGAGGAATATTTTTGTAAAAGTGAGAGAAGAGTAATAGAATAAGCCCTAGAAGTTCCCTGAGAGAGGCACCTAAACCCACTTGAATAGGAACAGTGTGGGCTCGCCTCCCGCACATAGCTCAGGGAGACTGCAAAACTTTCCCAGGAGCTCAGTCCTGCTGGGGAGCCCTTGAGTAGCAAAGCAGCACAATTGAGGCTGATTTTCAGAGACTGGAGCCTGGCTGGTGTTTTGCTTCACTGCCTGCTGGAGAAGCAGTCAGGATTCACCACCAACCCTCCTAAAAGGGTAGAAATAGTGCTCTTAGATGCAAAGAACCTGTGCTTGTCTAAGAAAGATGCAGACTGAATAGAAATATTGACCAAGGGGAAGGCAGTCCTGAAGACAGAAACAAAAGACATTAGCACAGGACAAGAAAGGCCCAATGAAGCTGACTAAGTCTGAGAGAATGTCAGCAGGAAACAAATAACCCAAGCACCAGACGTTGACAGGAACATCGAGCTGGGGGGTGGGATTTCTCTGCCCCTGCCCCAATGTAAGTACTTCCCCAGGTAGCACCCAGTACTCCAAGTGATTGAATTTAAACTTGAGTTTATCAAGTTCAAATCTTAAACACATTGAGTTTAACTTGAATTGGCAAGAATCATCAGAAATGAATTAAGTCAAATTCAATTTTAGAAAAATAAAGAATATTCTATTTTTAGGAGAAGCAAATGGGTGGTTATAAAATTCACACATTTTCTAATTACTACTGAATATAGCTAATACTCCTCGAAGTCATGCTGTAACATTATTCTGAGCCTCACCCTCAGAAATCAGTTTCTAGACATTGTATATATTTCAAGCTGTCAAACTCAATGTTCAGAAAAATTATGGTTCATTTCTTTTCCAAATATTGGAAATATTAGTCAAATAGTTTCTCCTTTAAATAAGATGTTTAGACTAAAAAATAGCTCATTTTACTTTGGTCCATACTTTATAACTCACTTCGTTGTTGCTGTTAATACTGCTATAGTTGTCTCTACTGCTATTTAATATAATACCAGAGGAGCTGCTAGTCATGCATAATCTCACCACCTAACACAGCTATTTTTATTTTGAATAACTTCTCAAAGGTTTATGTATGTTGCACAGCTGCAACCAAGTTGTTTACATTTTGTACTCGGCTACATTAACTTTACATTATATCCTACACATTTTCCATGTTTCTACATAGTGTTATAATTATAATAACATACATCATACTGATGAACCATAATTACTTAAATAATTTTTAATTAAGTATCCCGACTATTAACTTGGATCCCTACTAGGTAGCATTTAATATTTTGTTTATGGATGTCTAAATTTAAAGTATGCACAAATATATACATTCCTTTATTTATGTTAAATAATGAGGATGTATCTGAAGTCAAAAGACTTTAGTGTCACTGTGGCTGTTACTGAATTTTACTGAAAATACCAGGTCATTTGTGCTGAAAGACAGAACTGCTACAGTTCTTCAATCCCAGTACGCTTTTTTAATATTCCATATTTAGAATCAATTATATGCTAGTTATTAAAATGAACTTGCCAGCATCTAGACAGTAAAGTTATTTAACAGATATCATTGTCTGTGTATATATAAACTTTATTCTCTATAGATATCTGTCTACCTAATTGTCACCACAGTTGCATTATTCGCATTCTCTGAATTCTAATTTAAACATAAATCCCAAAATTCTTTCTAAAAACCTTTAATATGCAGTATGATTACACTGAGAGACAAAAGATATTCTGTACTTTACAATGACCTATCATGTTTGTGACAATGCAAATGCAGAGAGAAACAAATGTTGCCCACATACCTCAGGAGATAGCACAAAATTTCAAAGTTAGTAGATGTTGATATAATCTACTGAAGGATTGGTCATAAATCAATCTGTCAAAAGTGTCAAGCTAGCTTCAAGAAAAGCTACTTAACTTTAACTTAGACATAAAAAAATAATACAGCTTCCAAAGAAGAATGGGAAACAAAAAATATTAAACATCTGTATATCTAAAAACATATACTGTCACTTCTAAGGGCATTAATATCATGAGCAAAGAATGAAAACCAAAATATTTCCGGGGATTGAAAAAGTGACTCTAATTTAGAAAAATTTATGCTGAATGTGAAGCAAATGAGGCTCAAATTTGTAGCAATGATAGAAGAAAGGGTATGTAATTAAATGGATAAGTGATGCTCTTATTAGTTAGTGGTAAGTAGAAATAAGATACATTTAATGCCATGTTACCTATTATCCCTTTACCCCCTAATATGTTATTAAACTAGCAGTGCATCTTAAGACCCATGTCACTTTTATTTGAGGTTATAAGGCAATTGGATTCTAACCCATTAAAATGTTATCTTAGCTAGTTTATACTCTGTGGGATAATCATAAAAGTATAGATTAGGTTCTGTAATACCTGGGTTTTTAAGATCAGTTATCATTTTTACTAGCAGTGTGGCTGGTAAATATGAATGGAAGCTTACTCTTATAAGGTTACTTCACAGTAAATGGAACACATGTGGGTATGCCTGGTATTTGGTTGGTGCACTCTCCTTTAGGTTCTCACTGAAAGTGCTGAAAAAGGTTTGCAGCCCAGAAGGAAAGGAAAAAATGGCAGGTTTTTTTTTTTTTCTTCTTTCACATTTCAGAATCTGTTGCAGCCTTCTGTCTGCCTGAAGGAGCTAATTTTATTCCTGTTAAAATAAAAAATAAATAATATGATTTCTCCTTCTGAAACCTTTGCAAGAATATCCTCAGTGGTAAAGACAGCAAAATGCAGCTTTTCATAAAATGCTTCCGAGTAGATTTTTAGGTTTTGAAGCTACCCCCTAAATCATATGAAAGGAATATATCTCCAAGAAAAATAAAAAGTTAAATAAAAAAAAATTAAAAATAGAAATTTTTAAAATGTTCAACACATTACTTTGAAATCTACACGCTAATGGGTGTGATCTGGGGCTGTCATTTCCAGTTATGCTTTCTGTCCTATGTTCTCTGAGGTTTTGTGGTATTACCTCCAAACAGTGGACTAATAGTGCATTTTCTTAGTCTATGTGCAAACATTGCATCTAGTTTTTGCGTTTTTACATTTGCACAGATCACTGAGATACAATGTGAAGTATTTAATTGCTCAATCCTCAACTGCTGAAGTATATGCTTTCATCAAAGTCTTAAAGACTTGGGATCAAAGTCATTGCTTTTTCAATACACATGTGAAGTTATGTACTCCAGAGTGTATGATAAGTTTAATGACAATAATGTACCTGCTAACTAAAATTACTCTCATTGTCACAACAGAATACCCACCTCCTCCCCTTGGGATGTACTACAAATACTGTGTAGTATTAAACTTATATTAACATTCAGAACAGTACAACTTGATTAAACCTGTGAGCCTTTAGGTAATAGTAAAATATCAAATTATTCTGTATATGTTTTTGTGAGTTTAAACTACTTTTATCTATCTTTTGAAACAACAGAATTTTGCCTTTAGTCAAGACATCTTATTTTAAAATCTAAAAACAGTGAAATAAATTATCATTCACATTATATTATAGAATCTTTAGCCTTGAAAACTGAGAGAAACTTGGTAGTATACAGCATCAACTATGCATGAGTAAAGTACTTACTGTGCAATTAAGTTCTATGTCCATTTTCACCAGTGTATTTAAATTCAGTGATTGTATGTGGTTATTACTAACAAAGTTGGGTTTCATGCTGCACTCCTTGGGGTCAGTTAAATATATACTATGCTTGAATTTAATCTCATCACATCTTTACCAAATTAATGAGCAGACACTGTAGGTATAACAATTAATAAGAAATGGTTTCTGCCTTAGAATCTATATGCAAAAAACACTATAACAGTATTATAAGTAAATTGGCTCTGGTAAAAAAATTAAAGGAGAGATAAATTCTAGGAAGTCAAGGAGAAAGTGATGCCAGAAAGAGTAATTTTGGGTGTAACCAAATTTTTCAGATGCTACTCTCAATCTGTACAACATTAAGAGAATTACATTAACTTTCCTCTGCCTCAGTTTCCTCATTTATAAAACAGGGCTAGTATTAGTTTCTTCCTACCAGGAGTCATGACAGATTACATACAATAATAAATATTGTACAGTTAACATAGTGCTGGCACATAGTAAGGACTTATGTATGCAGTAGGGTTTTCTTGTTTTTAACTATCTGACCTGAAGATACAAGTTAAGGAGCAATCAATGTTGAGGTGTTAGAAGAAGCCATTAGTATTAATGAGGTAGTGTAGCAAGACTGAACTGTGCCCCCCCAAATGTAACTCCCCAAATGTAGCTCCTGCATACAAATTGTCTTATAAAGTTTTTTTTTAATTATATATTTTTAAAATTTTATCTTTATTGTTGAAAGTATTACAGATGTCCCCTTTTTTCCCCATTGACTCCCCTCCTCCCCACTTCTGTCCCCTCTCCAGGCCTTCACTCCTGTGTCCATGGGTTATGCATATATGCATATAAGTTCATTGGTTGATCTCTCCCTCCACTACACTTCCCTCTGAGAATCCTCAGTCTGTTGCATGCTTCCATGTGTCTAAATCTATTTTTGAGAATTTAGAGAAAAAGGAACCCTAGTACACTGTTGGTGAGAATACAGACTGGTACAGCCACTATGGAAAACTATGGAGTTGCCTCAAAAAATTAAAAATGGAACTACCATTTGACCCAGTGATCCCACTTCTAGGAATATATCCTAAGCAGTCTGAAACACAAATCAGAAAGAATACGTGAACATAAGAGTTCATAGCAGCATTATTTACAGTAGCTAAGATCTGTAAACAGCCCAAGTGCTCATCATTACAGAGTGGATAAAAAGCTGTGGGACATTTACACCATGGAATACTCTGCAGCTATAAAAAAGAAGGATCTCTTATCCTCTGGGTCAGCATGGAGGGAACTGTAGATTATTATGCTAAGTGAAATAAGCCAGTCAGAGAAAGACAAGTATCACATGATCTCACTTATATGTGGAATCTAATGAACAAAATAAACTGACAAAATAAAGTTATATTGCATATATATATGTGTGTATTACATATATATATATATATTATATATAATATATATTACATATATGTGTGTGTGTATATATATATTTCTAGGCCTCTTTGAAGCAGAAATATTGGTGGTTAAGAGCTGGAATTTGTCCCATGACTCTCCGGCATGCCTAAATATGAGGACCATAAATACAGAGTATCAAAAAAATCACATATAAAATCCCGAACACCACCCACGTTTAGAACTCAGAAAAAGGAAAAGGAGTTCTGTAAGAGAATGAGGAGCAGCCACAGATGTAGATGTAGGAAGCAATTCAAGAGAGCACTGTCTTAGAATTCAAGAAATAAAGAATTTAAGAAAATCCACCATTGCCTATCTCTTATTCTACAATTTTCTGAAAAACAAAGAGAAATATTACAGGCATCCCAGTCAGCAACCATTTGCACACGCCCAGTGCCCCAGCACCAGAAAAATTCCTTTCTTTACCCCTCACAGCTCCATCTCCTCGTCTTGATGTTCTCTTTACCCACGTGACCAGTATCTCGAACATAGTGTTTACTATTCTCTGTATTTCTTTATACATATATATTTCTCTTCAAAATTCGTGCTTTAAACTTAAATTTTACAATATTCCTGCTTCAAAATTAAGTTTAGCTGAATATTACTTTTGTAAAACTTAGCCATGATGATGTGTGTAGCTTGAGTTCACTTTTCATGCTGTATCTTGTGTTACATTTTATGAAGAGTCTACAGTCTGATTATTCTATCTCTTATTGATGTTTAAATTATTTTCTGTTTTCTATGTCATGAGTATTCCTGTTTCCTTGTGTACAAGAATTTATCTGTTCTTATGGTAATATATTTTTATTGACAAATTGCTCTCCATACTTATACCACTTTACATAGTCATCAAGGCTATATTTTTAGATGGCAGTTTTCTGTGGATCTCTTGATTTTTTTGCATATCATTGTGCAGAGACACTGTCTTTTTATTTCAGCCTCTCTTTTCAAGTTCATTTGCATAGCAAACATCCTAAGAATATAGACATAGTGTCTCCCTCTGGAATTTAAGGAAAGTCTGTTCAGTGTCTAGTGCAATAAATATAATGTCTCGCTCTTACATGATGCCGGAGCAGGTTTGGTTACTATCAATTACAAAATACTAAGCTTTCTTAAGTTCAGGGTTTCTCAGAAGTGATACAAACCCAAGTTCTTTGTAAAATCCACTGGGCACTTCTGCATCACCCCTGTAGGATTTGGGAGGCAAGGGGAACCAATGTGAATGTGAAGCTTACGCTTTCCGTTTATGTTGATGTACAAAGATCAGATACATATTATACAGCAACTATACTTGTAATAGTTACATAAATAAAAGGAAAAGGAAAATGTATGCAAAGAACAGGAATTTATAAAAGTAGCACAACAGAATTCTTTTAGATTTTATTCTTTTAGAGTAGTTTTAGGTGCATAGCAATAATCAAGCAGAATGTACAATGGTTTCCCATATATATCCCAACACGTGCACAGCCTTCCATAAAATCAGCGTCCTCTACCCGAGTTGTATGTGTATTAAAACTGATGAACCTACATTGACCCATCATTATCAGCCAAAGCCCATAGCTTACATTATGGTAAAGTCATGGTATTTTACATACAATAGCTTTGGGAAAATTTATAAATACACATATTCACCATTATTTTATCACGCAGAGTAGTTTTATCACCCTAAAAATCCTCTGTGCTCAGTTTACTCATCCTTCTGTCTCCCCTAGCTCCTGGTAACTACTAATCTTTTTACTGTCTCCATACTTTTGCATTTCCCAGAATGTCATACAACTGGAATCATAGAGAATGTAGCCTTTTCAGATTGGTTTATTGTATTTATTAATATGCATTTAGGCTTCCTCCATGTCTTTTCATGGCTTGAAAACTCATTTCTTGTTAGCACTAAATAATATTCCATTGTCTGGTTGTAGCCCTATTTATTTTTCGTCTTAGCTGCTGAAGGACATCTTGGTTGCCTCCAAGTTTGGGCAATTAGAAAGCTTCTATAAATGTCCAAGAGCAGATTTTTCTGTGGACATAAGTTTTCACCTCCTATGGGTAAATACCAAGGAGCACAATCACTGGGTCATATGGGAAGAGCGTATTTAGTTTTGTAAAATAAACCACCAAACTATCCTCCAAAGGTGGCTGTACTGTTTTACATCCCCACCAACAGTGAATATGATTTCCTAGTTGTCTACATCCTTGCCAGCATTTCATGTTGTCCATGTTTGGACTTTGAGTATTTTAATGTGTGTAGGGGTAACTCAATTTTGTTTTAATTTGCATTTCTCTGATGACATATAACGTGAAGCATCTTTTTTGTTAAAAATCTGTGGCCCATTGTTTAAATGTTGTTGTTTTTTGTTTTTTTCCTATTGTTAAATTTTAAGAGATCTTTATATCTATATTTTGGATAATAGTTCCTTATCAGTGTATTTTTGCAAATGTTTTCCTCCAGTCTGTGGCTTTTCTTCCATCCTCATGATAATGTCTTTGGTAGACTAAGAAATTTTTAAGCTAAAGAAGTCCAATTTATTATTTCTTTCATGAATTGTGCTTTTGGTGTTGTATCTAAAAGTCATTGCCAAGCCCAAGGCCTGCTAGATTTTCTATGTTGTCTTCTAGGAGTTTTGTAGTGTAGTGTTTTCCTTGAAGGTCTGTGATTCATTTTGAGTTAAATGTTGTGAAGAGTGTAATGTCTGTGCCTAGATTCAATATTTTGCATGTGATTGCCAGTGTTCTAGCAAAATTGCTGAAAAGACTGTCTTTGCTCAATTGTATTTTCTTTGCCAAAGATGAGTTGGCTATAAATAAATTAAGAAGTAAATTTATCTCTCCAAGTCTCAAAATTGAGGTTTCAATAGACTTCAATAGACCATTGTTGTAGATCTTTCTGACTCTTTTTTTAAAAATGTATCTTTATTGATTTCAGAGAGAGAAAGGGAGAGAGAGAGATAGAAACATCAATGATGAAAGAGTCATTAACCGGTTGCCTCCTGCACGCCCCCAACTGGGAATGGAGCCCGCAACCTGGGCAGGTGCCCTGATCGGGTATCGAACCTCGATCTCCTGGATCCTAGGTCAATGCTCAACAGCTGAGCTATGGCCCGCTAGGCTCTTAATTACTCTTAATATTAGATGACATATTAAATCTGTTTATATGCCAGGCTATTCTGTGATAATTTGGTAATTATATGCAAACATCTGCAACATTTGTTGCTTATTATAAAAATGTACTCTTTTGAACTTTGATAAAATGTATTTATAATATTAGCTTTCTTATTTAATAAAGTTTCAGAATGTTTTTCCCCCACTTGGTTACAACACAATCAAGTACCTCAGAATAAAATACTGGGAACATTATTGCATAACTATTTTGATTTCAGGCTGGACAACAGCGTTGGTGGGAACAGGAGATTAAAATAAATGGAAATATTCAAAAAGGAGAATTAATTACATATAATTTGACTGAGTTAATTAAACCAGAAGCTTATGAAGTTCGGCTAACACCTCTCACCAAATTTGGCGAAGGGGATTCAACAATTCGTGTCATCAAATATAGTGGTAAGTAGCCTTTTATTTAAAAGTATTTATTTTTATGCTAGTCTTTCTGAAATAAGCAGCTTGCTGCTATCTACCGAATTTAAACACAACCTAAAATTTAGCCAAGTGAACAAAAATACCCTACAAAACTTAATCATAAATGGTAATATTTTATTACAAATGTAGAGAGGTAGAATAATGTTTTAGTTAACATTAAACCTATGTAATAATGTTAGCAATATCCCTTTATTTTCTATCCCATAAGTTATGATGCAATATTTCTGAATTTCTAATTTTTCAAGTTCTTAATGGCTTAGAAATTTATATCATTGAAAAGTTAGCAAATGTGATCAAAATGTGTGTTTTTTAATTTTTTAAAACTAATGGACTTTATTTTTTGGAATAGTTTTAGGGTTACATAAAATTGAGAAGTATAGAGAGCTCTTATATATGTCCTCTCCCCGACATAATTTTCCCTATTTTTAACAGCTAACATTAGAATCAACAACTGTTACAATTGGTTAATCAATATTGACATTTTATTATTAGAGTAAATAGTTTATATTAGGGTTTATTATTTGTGTTTACAATTGTATGGATTCTGACAAGTGTGTGATGTTACTTATCCACCATTACAGAACCACACAAAATAGTTTTCACTCCCCTAAAAATTCACTCTGCTCCATCTATTTGCTTCTCTATTCTTCCTCTAACCTTCTGAACCACTGATTCATTTTTTATTATCTACCTTTTTGCCTTTTCCAAAACATTGGAATTATACACCACACAGTCTTTTCAAATTGGCTTATTTCACTGAACAATACACACTTAAGTTTTTCCAAGTCCTTTATAGCTTGAAAACTTATTTCATTTTCTTGTTGAATAATGTCCCATTGTATAAGTGTTACAGTTTCTTCATCCACTCACCTATTGCTGAAGGAGATCTAGGTAGACGCTTTTGGTCATTATTTTCTTTTAGATTGCTAATGTTAAAAATATCTGAATGCTCATGTGTGTCTGTATGTTAGAGTGTACCTTATTAACAATAAGCATTTAATATTTCTGCACTATTTACATGTCCTACTTGACAAAAATTAAAATTGCTATAAAACTTTAAAAAATAAAAATAGTGATCAAAAACTTTATCTAAAAAGTGGAAACAACGGCAATGACTAGCTTCAGAACTGTTCAAGTATTTTCAGGGTTGAGTGAATCAGTGGCAATATATTTCATATTTTATTTCATTAATCCAGTTAAATATTATTTTCTTTTTGTTATTATCAGAGTTTGACTTAAAAAGATAATAAAATGTAATTTTTTTGTAGTTGAAGGTCTCTATTCTGTCTAACATTAAGTATATTTTTCCTACTTATGAAAGAGTGAATATTGTCAAAAATAAGAACTAAAGTTAAACTACTGACTCATTAAAGCTTCTTTTTCATATTAAACCACTCTTTTTTCTTCATTCTTTTCTCATTAGTCAGAGTATATTGGGCCTGATGTTCAACTTTCATTAAAAGATTAAGATACACAGGTTGGGGCAAAAGTAGGTTTACAGTTTTTCATGTGGAAAATAATACAATAATTAATAATACAAGAATAAATTGTGTTTTGCATACTCACAACTGTAAACCTACATTTTTCCCACCCTGTGTAATGTAGAGTGGAACATTCATTAAAGATTGAGGAATGTAAAAGCATTAGAATCGCTGCGTATCTTTTTTTTTAAAATGTGGTCCTTTAAAAATATACCTTTTATGTTAGTGATATAAATATTATGCAGAATAATTGTTATTTTTTAATCACTTCCATGATTCCATTGGTCAGAGAACTAGATAGCATCCCAGTATATTTTTCTAAAGTTTGTAAAATATGAATCATTATCTCCTATCTTTATTTTACTTTATTTTTAAATTAAATTTACTGGGGTGACATTGGTTAATAAGATCATATAGATTTTAAGTTTACATTTCTATTATACATGATCTCTATATTGCATTGTGTGTCCCCCACTTAAAGGGGGTGGGAAATAGTAAAGGGTAAAGGGAACCAAATATAAGGTGACAGAAGGTAATTGGACTTTGGGTAGTGGGCACATAATGCAACATCTCCTCTTATCTAATGTTTATTTTCCTTGCCCCTGAGTTATAAAACTCTAGACTATTTAACATGGAGGGTTATTAGAAACTATGTATTAATATTTATTTCTTTAAAAGATGAATATATTAGAATCCAAGAAGTTTTGGTGTCTTATAAAGTTAAACAATTATGAAATGATAAACTCTGAAGAGAACTAGGGCTTGTCACTCAGTGACAGAGTATCTATGCTTTCTTGCTTAGTTTTGAAATTATTATGACTTATTAAAGAGATATAGAAAAAAAACTTTCTGAACTCAGTAGTTCTTATTGAAAAATATGAGACAACAAACTAAAATGAAAAATAAATCTGGAAAATAAATATTATGTTTAGTTTCAGTTTTCTTTATCTTTGCATTCTGAAGCATACTTATTAAAATTATAAATATTTTCATTAAAATTTACTAATTTTATATAATACAGAAATGGGTAAAATATATTTTAATGGTATATAGCCATTTATATGAAATTAGACATGTAAGTTCCATTGAAAGAAGAAAAATAAATTCATCTCAATACTCAAAACTTAGAATGGCAAATTTTCACAAGGGTAATTGTGCTACTTATAGTAACTTTGTTGACTAAAATTATCATAGGAGTACCCAATTAAAATTCAGTCTCTTTCCTCATAGACATAGAGAGTTGACTGGTGGTTGTCAGAGGGGCAGGAAGTTGGGAGACTGGGTGAAAAGGTGAAGAGATTAAGTACAAATTGGTAGTTACAAAATAGTCACAGGAATGTAAAGTACAGCATAGGGAATATAGTCATTAATATTGTGATAACTATGTATGGTGCCAGGTGGGTACTGAAAATATTGGGAAAGACACTTTTTAAGGTATATGATTGGGTAACCACTATGCTGTAGGCCTTAAACCAATACAAAATAATATTAAAAGTAAGCAACAATTAAAAGATTAATTAATTAATTAATTAAAATAAAAATTCAGTCTGATCGGAGGTTACTTGTAGTTGCTACATATTTCTTAGAATTAAATTATAATTCAGAAATGCTTGCTTCTTTGAAAGATAATACATAGACAATTTTATATTATTTTAATTATGAAATAATTTTAATTTTTATAAATTAATTTTCAAATTAAAATACATTGATATTTTGCAAGAAAAATAATTATGTTTTCTCCACTTCAATGGAACTAGTAAATGTATAGTCCCTTTTGCATGTTATTTATTTCATAATTTTTAATGAGGAATACAGAATAAGAAAAACAGTTAATGAGAATGATCTGTCTTCTGTATATGGATAGCAAAAGTATGTAATTGAAAAACTGACCCTTTTGTTAAATTGATCTCAATGTACTAATGTAACAATTATATATGAACATGTTTTGTGCATGTGTACGCATTTATTGACTTTCATACTTAACTAATAATGTCCCAAATTTAACATAAGTGGTTAATATCAAACACTAGAAATTAACAACAAAATACATAAACTTTTGCAGGTTAGAATAACTGCCCATTGTAATCTTGGGAGTGTACAATAATGCTGTCCTTCATTCAGAATGGAATTTTCTTTCTGAGTGATAAATGATTAATCAATATATACAGAAACCATTTTGTCTTTTAGGTTAGATATATTTTTGCTGTTGTTTCAGTTAGATATCAATTGTAGCCCTGGCAGGTGTGGCTCAGGTTGTTGGTTCAATTCCTGGTCAGGGCACATGCTTGGGTTGTAGGCTTGATCCTGGGTAGAGAGTGTGCAAGATTGATGTTTTTCTCCCTTCCTCTCTCTAAAATAAAAATCAATAAAATTCGTGTGTGTGTGTGTGTGTGTGTGTGTGTGTGTGTGTGTGTGTAAAGAAATCAATTGGTACTTGTTTTGTGAACACAGTTTTTTAAGAAATATTTCTTCTGGTGTACAAAAATGCAAAGATGTTGCTTAGCATTTGAAAACTCTGTTTTTGTGTACACATTTGTATGAATGTAATTAACCAAAGAAGCATTGAAGTGACTATTTGTTTTAGGACACATATATGATGTGATATGAGGATTGCTTTATTTTCATATACATGGTGTTATTTTCAGCAGAAGTAAATAACAGCCAAACAACTAAGGTGTAATCTGTTGGATAATTGCTTTCAGTATTAAAATATCTAGATTATATGTTGGCCTACTGTCAGCCTCATTTTTGATTTCTGTGTTTTCCTTAGCTCTAGTTAAGATATAAAAGGTCAGCAACTCCATTTTTTGGAAAATGACAAGTTCCACATGCTATTAAACATTGATCTTTGGGTACTTTCAGACTGTTATTGCTGAACAGTAGGGTCTATTCAATCCCCTAGAATAAAATGGATTGCAGACATAACTCTCTGTGGTCACAGTGGGGAAGATCATTAAGTTTTGGTAAAGAACTATGAGACACTGATTAGACTTTTATTGATAAAAGACATTTAAGCCATGCTAACATTATTTTTTGCTTTCTTTGTAGCTCCTGTTAATCCTCATTTGAGTAAGTATATTTTCACAATAAAAACGGCATTGTATTTCACAATTAAGAGGAATAGAAAATGCATAAACATACAAATACTATTTAGCAACTACTGTTATTTGGTTTTAAATAGGCTGGCTTTGAATCAGCAAAACCAGCATTAAATGCGAATTTTAAGTTTCAAAGGATATTAGCATAAAGACAAATTATTCAATATTGATATTGATTTTTATAAATTTTTCTAAACATGGAGCATTTACTCCAACCTGCTTAATGTTTGTTATTTGTGTAACTGTGGAATTATTATTTTCTTTTGAGGTATTACATATCATTTTTATTGCTATTATTTTTCTTTAATTTTCCGTTTTTGGTTTTTATATTCCACTCATAAAATACTATTTTTATTTAGACAATTCTATTTGAATGGTTTAATCAAGATTTTTCATGGAGCCCTGGCTAGATGGCTCCGTTGCTTGGAGTGGCATCCCATCCCATACACCAAAAGGTTGTGGGCTCTATTCCTGGTCAAGGCACATACCTAGGTTGCAAGTTCGGTCCCCACCAGGGCACAAATGGGAGGCAATCTATCAGTTTCTCTTTTACATAGATGTTTCTCTCTCCCCTTTCCTCCCTCTCACTAAAGTCAATATAAACATATCCTCTGATGAGGAATGGAAGACAAAAAATATTTTTCATGGATCACTATTCTGTATATATCCCAATCTTTTATGAAAAGTGAAGATAATCTGGTCACCATCCTCTTAATAATATTTCACATTAAAATTAAGAATTGATTTTTGCTTCTTATTTTGTGTTTAGGAATATGTTGTTCTTGGCTAATAAAGGAATGAAGAGCCTCTTTGCACTCTCACTCCCATCCATCCAAAAGTCTCCATTACCTATACTTAGGGAAGAAAACATTGGATGCCAAGTCTTTTCTCTCATTGTACTGTAGTTCCTTTTCGGCAATGGTCTTTCACTTACTATGTAACAAAGACAAAACTACAGAATCTGTTCTTGCTGTATTTTCTACTAAAGATCCTCTTTAATGCCACTTCTCCATATTCAAATTATAATATTGAATATTTTTATAGATCTCTATTGTTTACATATTGTTTTCATGTGTAAAAGTTTATTTTAATCATGACAAATGACCCTTTAATGTGGATATTATTATCAACCCTTTGAGGTTCACTCTCATTACATGGTTTAGCACAAATGCATCTTCCTCCACTAAAAGTTTCCTCTTGTTGATTTCTCATAATAATTTATCTTCATCTGTGTGGTAAAATAATCCTCCAGTAAATTATAAAATATTTAAAAACTTCATGTTTCTAATTTCTCCTTATGTCTTACTATCTTGTGTTTATCACAGCATCTGATATTTAGCAGGTATTCAAATGATCATTTGTTAAGAGAACAAATACATGACAGTTTCAGGATGAATTAATTGCATAAATAAGATTCTCCCTGGCTTCTTTCCATGGCATTATTGCTAGTTAATTACTATATTGATTATAATTCCTTTCAAGGTAGGTTCTCTGACTGCATACTAACTAGAAATGTTTAAAAAGAGTTGTCATGGGAAGATACAGGATAAAGTTTACAAGTATTTCAATTCAAGGAAAAAAAATTTTGAACAGCCTATCTACTGAATGAAAGGCATATGAATATCTAGTACATGGAGTGTTTGCTAACAGATTACTTCAATACAAGATAATAAGTATTATTAATATTTTTGGCAAATGAGAAAGTTTTACAGAAGAGATGATAATTGAGCTGGGGCCTGAAAGTTGAATAGAGGCCCCTTAAGTGAAGGTGAAGAAAGGCATGCCTGTCTTTGAGATGAAGGTCATTTTCAGATAGCAATTGAGCAAAAGCTCAGTGTGTCTGGAGTATGGTGTTCAAAAGTCCTGGAAGCCAGAAGAGTGTCTTGAAGATAAACAATTTAGAATTTGAATGCTTCTGTAAAAAGCTTGGATCCTTTAGGTCATAGTTAGCAATATCTCTTCTTCAGCAAGCATTTTACATGTAGTCAAACAATGGATTGGATATTTTATTTTTAAAATAATTTCGAGCATAACTTTCTACATCAAAGATTTCCATTAGCTGTGTACTTTATGGTTTTTAATGAATAGTCAATACGATGGAAGCTGAGAGTTGTTTAGAATAAAGATTTTTAGTAAGTGTTACACAATGATTCCTGTAAGTTATCAAGGATAATTATTTTTATATTATTGACAGTTACATTTTTCCTTATTAATTGATTTATTTAACCCTGCTATTGCCTTCAAGTCCTAAATACATATAAGAAAAATGTTTTATAAAACAAAGCCATTTATAAATTCAGGCTCTTAATAGGCTAGCCAGACTTTCAATAAGAGATGAAAATAGACCAACATGTAAAAGAAGGTAATGTTTTGTTTTAGATTTTTGCTATGGAAAGAATTTTTCATTCCCTCAGACTACTTTACCTGAAATCTGCTTCTTAAACACTACAGTATTTTTTAAGTTTTGTCATTTGTTTTCAAGCTATGATTTATATATGGTAAAATTCATTCTATTTAAGACTTACTTAAGAGTTGTTGGGCTATTCATAGTCATGTAGCCAGCACCACAAAGTTCCATCACCCCTAAAATTTCCATATGCTCCTTTGTAGTTAAACCTCCATGCACCAAGACCCTAACAAACTTGTTTTCTGTTACTCTAATTTTGGTATATTTACAATATACTTATTGATAATCCTCTACAACTTATTAAAACATACTTTCCCAGTAATGATACTGTTAATAAAGTTAAAAGGAAAGGGAAAATTAAACAGTTCAGGAAAAGCATCTAAATGAGAAAAAATAAGAAAGTGCTACTAAATCTTACTTGTTATATGTTATTTATAATTATTTGTAATGAATTTTTATAATACCATTTAGCAATTTCTTCCAAAAAAATTTTTCTCTTGATAATAAAGTTTTATAATATTTGGAATATACATTGGCTAAATTATAAATTATAGTGTGTCTGAAACATCTTAACAGAAAATAATTAATTGTAGGATGGTAATGGAATACATATTATATTTAATATGATAATAGATGCGATATGAGGTATTATGTACTGGCAACAAATCAAACTATTCCTAAATGCTCTTTTGCATTTCATCAACTTGCATAGTACTTAAGTGAATGTATCCAAAATATCCACTTCCAAAATATATAGAGTAATTTCATGTGGGGTGTGTAGGAAGCAGCCAATCGATGTTTTGCCCTCACATTTGTGTTTCTCCCTCTCCCTCTCCCTCCCTCTCTCTCTAAAAATCAATAATTTTTTTTAAAAAAACTTGTTATAGTCTGGTTCTTCATTAGACCCCAAAAATGGATTTATTAAATTTTAAAAATGAGGGTCTTCTATTTAATTTTTTAATCTTTTGATTGGAAAATTTAACAGAAAGGAAAAATGGTTAGTTGTCAAGAAAACCATGTTCTACAGGTTCTAATGTACACCAGTAGTGCTCCCGTGTCCTTCTAATACGCTGCTTATTTCATTAGGAAGGGTGCCCTCAGACCAAACCTGACTGGACTGTTTTTTGTTTTGTTTTTTATTGTTCAAGAAATTTCAAATGTTTCTTTTACCCCTATTGACCCATTCCACCCTGCCCCACCCCACTTCCCAGTTCCTCACCACACCATTGTCCGTGTCCTTGTGTTATGCATATATGCATATAAATTATTTGGTTAATCTCTCCCCCTCCACGCATCTGCTCCTTTCCATGCCTCTGAGATTTGTCTGTCTGATCCATGCTTCCATGTCATACAGTCATTTCTGTGGCAATCCAAAAAATATATATGAAATCAAATTGAAATGAGTTCTGGAGTCGCTCAAGTATCTCAGCAGTGAAGCTGGAATTTGCTACTGTAAAGAGGTTTTTAAGTTTTTGAAAAGTGTATTCGGTTTGATTTAAATTTTACAGTCTCTAAAACTGTTAAAATTTAAAATTTTAGGACAATTATTTTTTGAACTTTTTTGCTGTAGAGATTATGAGTACAAGATGATATATATATGAAATATTTATTCATAACATAATGTAAATGTAAATAATATTTATATTATTAAAATGCATATATAAATATATTTATATAGCATGCATGAAAACTTGCCTATCTCTAGCAAACAACTTAAAACTTAAAAGAGACTTCAATTACCCATTCTATGATATCAGTCCAAAGTTAGTACTAATAAACAAATTCAGTAAAGTGGTGTGATACAAAATAAACATGCAATGAACAGTGGCTTTTCTATAGACTAACAATGAACTATCTGAAAATGAAATAAGAAAATCTTATTCACAGTACCAATAAAAAAGAATAAAGTACTTATTAATAAATTTAACAAAAGAAATCAAAGGTTTGTACACTGAAATTATAATATTGTTGAAATTAAAAACACAAATAAATGAAAAGACATCCTGTGTTCATGGACTGGAAGAATTCATATTGCTAGAATGTCCATACTACACAAAATGATCTGCAAATTCAATTCAATTTCTGTAAAAATATCAATGGCATTCTTTATAGAAATAGCAAAACAATCTTAAAATTCATATGGAACCACAAAACATCCTAAATAACCAATACAATCTTGAGCAAGAAGGTCAAGGCTGGAGGCATCAAATGTTCTGATTTTAAACTATATTACAAAGCCATAGAAATCAAAGGAGTATGGTACTGGCATAAAAAATGTTATTTAGACTAATGGAACAGAATAGAAGCAAAGAGTACAATGAAGATTGTAGGGGGCTCAGAGGAGATGCTTGCCTTTGAAAACACAGAAATGCCATGATTCTTGAATCTGAAAACAAAAACAAAACAGAAATGTATTCCTTAAATTCAAAGGGAAAGTGTTCAGTTTTACTTTTATTTGTAAATACCAATAGTTTCCTTCCTTCTCTTTTTTTATTATAAGAACAGTAAATATGAGATCTACTATCTTCATGAATTTTTAAGTGTACAATACAGCATTGTTAACTACAGGCACAAT
Organism: Miniopterus natalensis; assembly: GCF_054644295.1. Taxonomy (NCBI): domain Eukaryota; kingdom Metazoa; phylum Chordata; class Mammalia; order Chiroptera; family Miniopteridae; genus Miniopterus; species Miniopterus natalensis. The sequence goes on from NC_142081.1 coordinate 105,113,803, forward strand.
GTTGTACAGCAGATCTCCAGAACTTATTCATCTTGCATAATTGAAAGTTTATACCCTTTGACCAACATCTCTCCATTTCCATCTCCTCCGAGCCCCTGACAACCTTCATTCTACTCTTTGCTTCTATATATTTGACTTTTATTAGATTCTACATGTAAGTGATATTATGCAGTTTTTCTTTCTGTGTCTGGCTTTTTCATTTAGTATAGTGTCCTCTAGTTTCATCCATGTTATTGAAAATGTTGGGATAGCCTAAATTTTTTAGGCTTAAATATATCCCATGGTATATATCTGCCACAATTTTTTTATCTATTCATTTATCCACGGACACTTAGGTTGTTTCTATATCTTGGCAACTGTGAATAATAGTGCAATGAACATGGGACTGCATATCTCTTTGAAGTACTTGTTTAATTTGCTTTGGGTATAGACTCTTAAAACAGATTATTGGATCATATGGTATTGGATCAAAGTCTATATTTAGACTTTTTGAGGAACCTCCATTTAATTTTCATGATGTATTAATTTACTTTCCCACCAACAGTGTGCAAGTATCATAGTCTTTTGATTCCTCTAAAACTGGTAAGTGTGATGCTTCCAATTTTGTTCTTCTAGCTCATAATTGGCAATTTGGGATCTTGCGTGGTTTCACAGGAAGTTTAGGAATCTTTTTTGCATTTCTATATTTAAAAAAAGCTATTATTATTTTTAAAGGGATTGCATTGAATCTACAAATCACTCTGGGTAGTATAGATATTTGAATAATATTAATTTTTCCAATCAAAGAACATGGGGTGTCTTTCCATCTATTTGTGCCTTTAATTTTTTTCATCAGTGTTTTATAGTTTTAATGTATAATTCTTTAATCTCTTTGGTTAAGCTTATTCTTAAGTATTTTATTATTTTTATGCTATTGTAAATGGGATAGCTTTCTTAAGCCCCTTCCAGGTAGTTCATTACTAGTATATAGCAACACAAAGATTAATTCAGAGACATGACCCCAACTGCAAGGGCTACACTCTCAATGATATGTAATAACTCTAACCCATAGTAGAGGGGGAAAAACACAAATGAGAATCTTTGTTTTTCAGATGATCATATCTCTATTAATTCCAGAGAATCTATACACGGTTTTGACGTTATTTTTTACTAGCTGACCTTAGCCAAAGTTTTCTTTACGTGAGCCTCACAAATTAGTATTATTATGATTTCATAGAGTTGAACAAATTTGAATGAAATAATATAAACTCTGCTAAAATTTTCTCATTTAAGGATAATTTTAATTCTGTGTCTAGTAGACATTATCATCTCCTTTATTTACTCCTCTGTTTCCAACAGGGTACATCCCAGTAAGAAAACCCTGTGATATTTAGAAATATTTCTACCACCCTCATTTCAGGGACAGTTGAAGAAAGCTCTCTCTAAACTTGTTGGGTATGAACTCAACACGCAGCAGGCATTCAAAATATCTCAGTCCTTCCATCTGATCATCATAAAGTCTTTTCATTATTTTATTTCTAGTGAATTTCAAGCATCTGGCAAACCAATATTCAAGTAAAGTATGACACATATCTACTTTTTAAAAGAATTTGTCATTAGCTCCCCATAAGTAAACTTCCATTTGTGCAAATGAGTATACACAAAAGCATCTCCAGACACTGTGTGAAAAGTTACAACCTCAGTGTACACAGCTTTAACATGCTGCCAGGTAAATGAGAAGACATCGCTTTCCTATTGACAGCTTAGTTTGAATTGTTCTTGTGCTGAGAAAACTCTTCAGCCATAAATCAGGGGGGAATCACCATCTTTCATTTTAGTTACCTGAATATTTCAACAGGAAATGGTTCAGGTTCGGGTTGAAGTTACTAAACAAGAGAATGATTTATATAGTATTTTTATTTTTCATTAAAATTAAATCATTTTATGTTTAGTTGTAATCTTGTGCAAAATTATGGCTCTGATTCCATTATCTCAATCTTGCATTATTACTGCTGTATAATGATTTAAATTTCTCCTATAAGAATATTGCAATATTTGTATTCATTTAATTAATATTAATCACTTTCATTAAAATCTGTTAACAGGAGAATTTCATTGTGGATTTGAAGATGGTAACATTTGTTTGTTCACCCAAGATGATACAGATAATTTTGACTGGACAAAGCAAAGTACTGCAACAAGAAATACAAAATATACTCCAAACACAGGACCTAATGCTGATCGTAGTGGCTCCAAAGAAGGTAAGAGGGTATGAAATGTGTTCGTAACAATCATACTCCAGCCTTGAAATGTTAGAAATGCCATTAATTTGAAAGGCAAGAGAACACTTAAGTATATATTTGAAGACTGTGGAATAAAATATTAAAATTTTATGCACAGTATCAATAATTCAGGTATTTCCAAGATTTGTAGACATTAATTTTCTCTCAGAATTCACTGACATATAGTTGAGAGACTAGGATTATTTTTTTATTTTGAAAATTTAAGTGTAAAATTCTAATTTTCTCTAAATTTTCATACATTTTAAACAATTTATTTTAATTATGTAAATCATTTATTCTTTATATTATATCATACACTTTAAGATGTCATAAATGAGATGCCAATCCTCTTATCAATGTGCACTTGTATGAAAACTCTAAAACTTATAATTTCAAATTTCACGTTACTTAATAATAATAATATTTTTAAACATCTTATTTTGTCTTTTTAAAGGTTTTTATATGTACATAGAGACATCTCGACCAAGACTGGAAGGTGAAAAGGCTCGACTCCTCAGCCCTGTTTTCAGCATTGCTCCCAAAAATCCATATGGACCCACGAATACTGCATATTGTTTCAGCTTCTTTTATCACATGTATGGACAACATATAGGTGAGACAGCAAGAATTACTATGTTTCTTCTTCTAAAGTATATCATCACTAAGAAAGAAAATGTCCATAAACACACAGCATTAAATCAATTTTAGTCAAAGAAAAGCATCATTGACTTTTATATGACTTACCTATAAATTGCAAAATACGACGCTAAGAATGTTTCCCCATCAAGCCCTAATTTCCCCAATTTAGATTAAAATTGGAAATTTTAGACCATTACCTACCTTTTCTGGAATCCTAATTCAAGCAAACCATCAATGGGTTAAATTCTTTATGAGATCTTCTTATGGAATTTAATACCAATACAATTTAGATTGCTTCTTAAAAAACAAATAAACCACAACATTGCTTGAATTATCACTCAATGTATATTAATGATCATGAAAAGAGGGTATTGTCATATTTGGAAGATAGTACTTTTAGCACATTTGGAATATTGGTGTGATTTTTTTCTTGTTTCTAAAGTATACCTAACACACCTACTGGGAATTAAGAACCTCCTCAGTCCTGAAGAGCATACAAAGTTGAAGATACACTCTGCTCGTAGAGACCCTGTGCAGTCATGGAGCATAACATGACTAAATACAAAATTGTTCTAGATAGAAACCACAGAACATTGGGAAAGAACCTACAAAACCCTGGTGAGGGGCTGAGGTAGTTATGCAAGTCTGCAATTATTCATGTGCAATCCTAAAATAAAATAAAACTGAACAAAATTATTTTAATGTAATTATTTGGCAGCACAGGCTAACCTACTATACCTGTGTTAGAATATAACCAGAACTGATATGAGCCTGTTTATACAGTCTTTACTTATCCTGAGTCTGAACTTTTTGCAGCAAAAATATTACTGTGTAATTAATTACAGATTCTGTTCCAGATCCTACCTGAGGATGTCACGTAATATACAAGATATGCAAACTTCCAGCTTTTTAAAATAAGAAAACTTCTCAATGGTTAAGAATATCTAGACCCACAGAGCTTGGGCAAGGGATTGGGGATTTGTATCTAATTAAAGAATAAGGCAATGCTTTGGGACAAATGAAAACACTTCTCTACAAAGGACGGGTACATTTTCAATAGATGGAAGATTAAGGCACTGGAAACCAGGGTGTAAAGCGTGAGAAGTTAGGATGGCATGACATCTTGTCAATGTAAATTAATAAAACTAATAATAAGAAATATATAAACGAATAAAATCTTGCGCATGATATACACCAGCTATTGTACTAAGTGAAGCAATTCTCTTAATATTTTTATAAAATTGAGCATCACTGTCCATCTTTTACAGTGGAGAAAACTGAATCTCAGAGAGTTTCTATGAATTGCAAGCAACTGGGATTCAAACTCATAGCCAACACTATTAACCAATATTCTTCACAGTGGAGCACTAGGTGACAACCTGGAAGTAGTTCTTGTGCAGTAAAAGTACCCTCAACATGAAGTCAGGAAACCTAGGCTGGGACTTGTCTGTAGCACTCAGTCACTGTAACAATTTAGAGAAGTTATTTAACGTGTGGATCTTAGTCTTCTCATCTGTAACAAAGGAATAATAATTTCTGTTTCAGAAACTTGTTCAAGTTAAATGGACAACATATATAAAACCTTCTATCACATAGCAGACATTCAATCTTACATTACTTTGAATCTCAAATAACAAAACTAGCCCCAATAATAAAGTAATAGATCCACTTATCTAGTGCTCATCATGGACCAGGACACTATTCCTAAAACATCATGAATTATTTCTCTTAATTTTCACAATAGACATCTGTGCTCATTAAAATAATTATTGTGTCTTGTAAATAAGAAAACTGAAGTACAGAGAATTTTAGTTACTATGCCCATCAGGCTTATAGCTGGTAAGTAGCAAAGCCATAAAACCAGCCTGGGAAGCTGGGCATGGAGCTTGCCTGTTTCCACTCTGCAGGGAGACTTACTGGAGTGTCATGAAAGCTTAGCTGATTTAGTAGTCAGGGAGAGATATTACACATTTTGTGCAGACAACAAGCATGATGAGACCTTTGATTTGGGAAAATAAATCTTATGGGAGTGGGTAAAATCATTGAGAAACAGAATATAAGCTGCAGAAGCAGTTAGAAAGCCATGAGAGCTGTGATGCATTCACTATGGCCTAAACTATGACAGGAAATAAGTCTCTACACCATTGCCAAGCCATTTTATTTATTTTGAGATTTCTATCTTATTACAAAAGTAAGATTAGCTCAGCTCTAATTTTTTCCTTTAGTTGATCATATGTATTTAACTTACCCTCTGTTTTGAATATACTTCATGGACTTTCTCTTCTCCCAGTTCACTTTGGAACAGGTGTATTTTAAATTGCATTTTAAATAAATAATTCTAAGATCAATATTCTTAATTACTTTAATGAGTAAAATATGTATTTACCTTATTTATGAACTGACATCTTCTCAAAATTTCTGCATATTTATACTGAGTCCCAAGGTAATTTTAATATACTTTAACTTCATAATTGTTATCCTCTTTATTGTCAATGTGTTCAGTTGACCTCTGCTAGCTTTATTTTGATTGTTTCAGGAAGGAGGCAGTTCTTTATTTCCTTCTTGGTCTCAAACATTTACCACTTTGATCCCTGTGACATTTCTGAACTGTATCAGATGGTTGGAGGTTGCTGGGGTTCCTCTCAACAAGACACAGTCATCCTCCTTACTTAAATCTAGGCAAATATACTTGTCCTAGACATTGACTAATTAATTAGGACTAGATGAGGAAGATGCTGCCTGTAGCTGAAACCTTCCCTCTTTGCAAATGTTATGTTGAGACACTTACTCATCTATAAACCCAGGGGCATTTATAGTCACTGGTTTTATAAATTAAACAATGAACTGTATCGATTCTTTGGGAAATTTGTGTTCAAAAATGATTTGTCCTGAATTTCTAATAGCCTAATCAAAATTATTACTTCTTGAGTAACCATAAATAATCCTTGCTGACTAACGAATAGTATACCATTGAGAAGAGCCTTAATTTTTTAATAATACAAAAATTGGTGATCAGCTATACATTACTTAGAAAAGAGATTCCTCTTTTAAACAGTCAAGTATGTGTACTATTTATTGCTACATAACAGATTTCCCTCAAAATTTGTAACTTAAAGCAATAAACATTTATTACCTCACAGTTTCTGTGGGCCAGGAATATGGGTACGGCTTAGCTGGATGTCTGTAGCTCAAGGCCTCTCATGAAACTGCAGACAAGCAAGGTGTCAGGCATGTCTGCAGACTACTTTGAATACTTGACTTGAAGAAAACACACTTCTAAGCCCACTCACTTAGTTTTTTGGTAGGCTCACTCCCTCACAAGTGTTAGAATAAGGATATCTTGCTGGCTGTTGGTCAGAGGCTTCTCTCGACTTTTGCCACAGGGACATCCCTATAGGACTATCTCATGGCATAGCCTCAGGCTTCCTCTAAAGCAAGAAATACATGAGAGAGAGAAAACACATGTCCAAAACTTTTTATAACCTGATCTCTGAAGTGACATCCCATAACCTTTCTTTGTTACGTTTACTATAACTTAGTTGATAATTCCAACCCACGTTCAAGGTCAAGAAACTACACAAGAGTGTTAATGATAAGAGGGTGAAATTATTATGAGGCATCTTAGAGGTTGTATGTCATATTGTTATAATTTATTGTTATTTTATAAAAATTATTGAAGAAAAAAATAAATGAAAGCTATAATGTGTTATCCCTAAATTAACTATTAATTCATATGTATATGATACAATATGACATGATCACTGGTTATTGACAATAACATATTATTTCAGTCACCTTATAGGCATTTTGTTTCTTGATCATTCACTTGAATTTCTAATGTTCTTGTAGAGAAATTGAACCTCATATTAAGCCACAGGATATGACAAAAGCTTATTAAAACTCAGTAAGATATGTACTTCCTTTATTTCTACAAGGAAGGATGTGATATATAAGCATCATATCATACCAAGAAATTAAAGATAAAGATACAAAAGACACTTATGAATACATTCATTGAACTCGATAAGAATGGTTCAATGAAGTTGTAGCTCTAGAGAGCTAATTTCAATTTAGGACAAATGGGAGGCAAGGAAAAGGAGTTTGTTAATGAAGTTTACTCTCATGAATCTTGAGAGTGAGAAAGAAGTGATAAAATAAAACACATGGGGCTGTAGAGGGGTCTAATTTAAGAGAAATAAGAGTTAATGGAATGGGTAAGTTTAGAGATACAAAAATCAGAGGGAAGCAATTTTTTTGAAGAGATGGGAATTGAGCATTCAGAAGGAAATCCCTGTGAAAAGGGGCACTAATGTCACTTCCACTGAGGTGGAAAGTAAAAATGCAGCTTTTGTCACATTCCTAGATGCAAGAACAGCAAACAGACATGAAATTTGCCTTCCTATTGTCCTTGTTAAATAATGCAAAGGTTGCATTTTCAAAGAGTAGACTGTGTAAGGGGGCTGGTAAATGGAAGCAGAAAATGATGAACAAGAGAGAGTTGGAGAGATTGGAGACTGGGACATCAGTCTTTGCATTTTGAAATGTGTTTTAGGGTATAATGCTCAGTTTGACTACCCATCACTTTTTGTGCATGTTACTGCTAATTGATCTCCTTACTGTCTCTTTGGACAATAGTTTCTGGGGTAAAGATCAGCCTTTAAACCAGTAACATAAAGACCTCAAGGACATTTGCCTCTCTGGCTTCATAGTCTATTCCAGTCATGCATGAAGTTGCCCAGGTTGAGCAGAATTGTATCTGGGCCTCTTCATCGGTTGCCTTTGTCCTGCTGCACTGTGTGCTTGGGGGTAGCAGAAGCAATGTCTCTCCCCATCACACAGTGCCCTGCAAATGTAAATCTTTATTTGCCTACCTTATAAATATTTATAAATTAAATAAATATTTTTTAAATTGTATGAGAGAATAATTACTTTTTCTCCTCTTTAATCATCTTGGTAACTCATATGTTTCCTTCAAAAGCCAACTGAAGGGCACCTGCTGAAATTCTCTTCCCTATTCTCCCTGCTCCATCTGTTCCCATAACACCTGGTGCACACCTCCATCATGTTTGTTACCCTGATCCCTGCTAGACTGCAAGCTACTTGAGAGCAGCTTACTTCTGAGTGTGTGAAAAGAATAACAAAGTAAAAGAATTAAAAGCATGACATTTAGATTGGAAACAGAAGGTCTTCATCAAGACCCAGTACATAGGGGTTTGGGAAAAAAACAGAAGTGAATCACTGACTTAAATGAATTTGAATCTAGGTGCTCTGGCAGCCAAAGTACAGAGGAAAGCATATTTGTTAACAACTAAGCAAAGGGAAATTTATCTTTATAAAAGTACTCAGTAATCTAATGGGCAATATCTTTGCTTACTACTTTTAGAAAAATATAAAACTCATTGAAATAAAAATTGTACATATTGACTGATCATAATACATTAGAGAATAAAATTTGCATTTTGTGCTGAGATGTTATGGTTCAGATATGTAACCTTGCTATGATCTAATGGAATGTAAAAATAAAATTTAATGAATCTGTAATTAGCTCTAACTAAATTTCTCTTAATAATATATTACAGTTTTTTCTTTGCATTCAAACTTTATCAGTGCTGGCATTCAAAGATTTTAAACTGAGGACTTAAATGTTTTTATAGAAGATATACAGAAGACAAAGATAACAATCTTTTGCATGGATTTAGGAGTCTGATTTTTCTTCTTATCTTTATCACAGGCCATATTTTTTCTGATTAGAGTTTAAAAATTGAGATCCTCACTTACATCTCAAATATATCTTGCAAATAAGACATTTTCTCACATAGTTTTCCCTTGGATTTAGACATCACATGAGAGACAATTTGAGCCTTAAAAAAAATCTTAAGATAAGGTGCCATTATTTTAGAACCTTGACTATGTTGACTATAGCAAGATGTCAGCAGAATCAATATATAACTTTGAGACACTTGCATTCTGATAAGTTTTCAAAACTAAGTTTCTTGCAAAAGATAACCCCTAAGTGGCTGAAGGACTAGATAAGGTTATTTAGTATCCCCCCTTTAAAAATTAAAGAATAGTTACCAAACCATGGGCTGTTTGAGAATAGTTGATATTAAATCATTCTTTGTTTAGAATAAGCCAGTGCTTTCAGTGAAGCCTTGTCTATAATTAATGTTGATCATGCCAATGTCATCAGTATAAAACTAGTGCTGCAGGTAGAAGACATTCATAACAATTTATCATTAACTTGTTAAATTAATATTGTATTTTAACAAGGGGTTGGATAGAATCTAGCCCTGATTTATTACCACTTATAAACATTAGACACTTGTCACAGACCCTATAATAAGACTAGACCCTGTGATAACTAGTTCATTTACTTTTTAAGTCTCTGATTTTAAACCACTAATTACTCCCAAATTTATTTTCCTTATATTTAATTATTTATTGATGATGGGCCCCCAGACAATGTATAGTAGAAGCTAGGATGTTTAAACCAAATTAATGCTATGACTGAGAAAAGCTGCTGTTTCAAAAAAGTCTCCTTTTTAGTGTAATTAATAAATAAATATATTAATCCAATTAATGATAAGAAAATGGGTTAACGGCATGTGTTTCTTACCAAGTGTTGAAAAAGTATTGAAAAAAATGTATGTATGCAGCCCTTTCTATTCAAGCAGAAAAATAATGATTTTATAATTTCCTCTTTTAGTCTGTGTGTACAAAACAAATGATGCTAACAATTACCTATCAATATACATAACTCTTGCCTGGGGCTAAATGATTTCAGCACTTCTTCCTCTTTCATTAAATGCAAAACTCAAATTAAGAGTCTGTATTACTGATTAGAATAAAAATATAATTTATATGCAAGTGATCCCCAGGCCTTGGAGTAAACTAAGTTACAAATTAATTTATATAAATTTGGTAATTTCAAGTATCTGTAGGAAACATGTATGCACATTTTAAGACATATTTAAATTGTTTATCTAAAATATATAAAATAAATATTTATAGTAAAATATTTAAAGGTGACATTATGTGAAGGACAGTAAAATGAGAGCACTAAGTAATATAACTATAAATAACATTTATGCACATTATGTTTTATACAGTAATTTATATGAAATAATATTAAAATAAGAATCATGCTATTGCATAAGGTCACACTGCTCACTGTTCATGAGATAATTCTGCACTTAGATAGTTTAGCCTTTCTGATTATAATCCCTAAGCAGGAGGTGAGCAAAGCCTTCTCTAGCTCTAACACCTGACTCTTAAGGAGTGGTAATCAAAAGATGATTAGGAAACCTGGGACAAGAAAAAGTTGTTTGGGTTAGCAACTTCAAAATTGTGTCATGGAACTACACAGCATTTGAAAATCCTTGGGGATGACTAAATTCATACCTATCGATATCTTATACTTTATAGAAGCATAAGCACAGTGCCTCTGAGGTTTTAAAATTACTTTTAAAGGGTATTAACACAATCCATCACATTCACTTTGAAATTTGTTTGCTGTAATAATGTGCTGAATCAGCTTCGCTGAGTCTAACCTCTCTTGAATCACTTTATTCTGTTCCACAAGCTCTAATTTTGTTGACCAAGATGATCTGAGCATAAGCTTATATAAATTTTAGCACTGAATTATCTTTTATAAACTTAAAAACTGGAAACTTGCTTGGAAAAATAATCTTCCAAAATCATTTGTCTATTGATGTAGCTTTTGTCATCATTTCTAAAACAAACCATTTAACCAGTAGTTTGTAGTCATTGATTTGGATAATGGAATATAATTAATACTATATACATCAGAATAAGAATTAAATTATAACGCATTTGGAAGAATTTGTTTCAATCAGCTATAATTCTATTGTCTTTTTCTTATAAAACAAGTAACACCTGCTTTTTATTTTTCTCTTAGATGATTTTAAGCATTTATTCTTTTAGATAAACTTTCATTGATTTTCATAGGAATAAAGAGTACTTTTTTTCATTGCCACTATTTCAGTTTCAGAAGAACATATTAACATACACAGAAGTAAAAGGAACATGGTCTCAGAACTTTAAATTTGGACAAGTTTTGTCCCATGAAAAGCACTTAGCTGCTGCCATTCCATCTTCCCAGACCAGCCTGTCTCTAGAAGGAGGTCCAGGCCTTCATCTCCTCTGTCCCTCTTCTGGGAAGGACTCCCCTCTGCACCCTTAGAGGTTTCACTGGGGTTGTCAATTAGAACCTGCATTCTTTGTCATGAAGTCAGTCAATAGACTAATCTCTGGATGGTAGAGCCCAGGTTCCTTTTAGTGAGGAATGATATTAAAGACCAAAATCTGGGTGCTCTATGTACACATTGCCACTGGGAGTGGCTCTTGGCCTCCTCAGCAGATAAGCCATAAACATGCATACATATATACATATATATATACCAAAACACATGCACACATACATATAGTATACACACATGTACATATACATGTGCACATAAACACATGTACACATACATATACAATATATATTTCAGAAATCATGAAGTCACACCATTGCTACTCAGCTATAAAAACGAAAGAAATCTTACCTTTTGAGATAACATGGATGAACTTGGAGAGTATTATGTTAAGTGAAATAAGCCACTCAGAAAAATACAAGTACTGTATGATTTCACTTATATATGGAATCTAATGAACAAAATTAACAAACAAAGTGGAGACAGACTAATAGATATAGAGAACAAACTGACAGCTGTCAGGGGTGAGGGGATTGGGGGCTGGGTGAGAAAGGCAAAGGGACTAAGGAAAGAAAAAAGAGAAAACCTCATGGACACAGGCAATAGTATAGTGATTACTGTGGGGGGAGGAAGGAGAAGGGAAAGGGGGTATAAATGGTGATGGAAGGAGGCTTGACTTGGCGGTAAACACATAGTGCAATACACAGATGAAGTATTGTTGAATTATATACATGAAACATATATAGTTTTATTAACCAATGTCATTCCAATACATCCAATTAAAAAAAGGAGACAGAAACAAAGGATGGATAAGTTAGAGACCAAGTTGGTTGCCACAAATGTGGGAGGGAGTGACATTTCTCTGAGTATGCTTTTCATGTAATGTTGAGTTTGCAAAGCACATCAATATTCTACATATCAAAATATAACATTAAATAAATAAGAAAGGGAATGTTAAAAAAACCCAAACTGAAACAAATAACATTAATTGACTATAAAGTTGTGGATTTATTTCTGGGCTCTCTATTCTATTCTATTGTTTTATATGTCTGTTTTTATGCCAGTATCATGCTGTTTTGATTACTATGGCCTTGTAGTATAGCTTCACATCAGATAGTGCGATTCCTCCAACTTTGTTCTTCTTTCTCCAGATTGCTGTGGCCATTTGGGGTCTTTATAGTTTTATATAGATTTTTGGAATATTTGTTATAGTTCTGAAAAATATGCCATAGTTATATTGATAGGAATTGCATTGAATCTATATCCATTGCATTGAATCTGTTTGGGTAGTATGGGCATTTTAATGATGTTATTTCTTCCTCTCCATGAACATGGTATATGCTTTCATGTATTTGTATCTTCTTCAATTTCTTCTTCAGTGTCTTATAATTTTCTAAGTACAGGTCTTTTACACCCTTGGCTAAATTGATTCCTAGGTGTTTTAATTTTTATTTTTTGAAGCAATTGTGAATGGGATTGTTTTCTTAGTTTCCCTTTCTGAGAGTTCATTATTCATGTATAAAAATGCAGCTAATTTTGGATATGTTTTTGTTTCCTGCTACTTTACTGAATTCACTTATCAGTTCTAGTAATTTTTTTGGTGTAATACCTGCCTTTTAAAATAAAATCTAACCACAATTGAATATAGTTCATTTAATCCTTTCAAAAATTAATTCAGCATTTGGGATAATTCAGACCTGGCTTTCTTAGCCCTCAGACAAATATTTTTCACATAGTATATATTTAATTAATATAAATTGAAATAATTTGTTTGAGTTATAGTACATATATAAAAATACAATGTTAATTTAAAACTTTAAACATGCTCACAAGAAAAAAATAGTTTTTCAGAAAAATATTCAATATTGATATAACAACATACTGTTTTTATATAATAATTGTAAATCATATATAAATATACTTCATTAAAGCATGTATTAAGACGTATTTATTTTTATTTATTTTTTAACTATGTTTTTATTGATTTTAGAGAGAGAGGAAAGGAGGGGGAAAGGTAGAAACATCGATGAGAGAGACATATGGGTTGGCTGCCTCTTGCATGCCCCCTATTGGGGATTGAGCCTACAAGCTGGGCATGTATCCTGTCCAGAAATCAAACCACTGACTTCTTGTTGCAAGGTTGACGCTCAATCACTGAGCCACACCAGCATAAAATACATACAACATTTTTAGTCTAATTACAACTAATAGGTCTAAAATGTATTATTTTATTAATATTTAACAAAGATTTCCATGTATTGATTTGATGACAGGATTTATTCCTGTCATTTCAATCAAAATAACAGTTCATGCTACCCAAGAGAAATAAGAGTTCCATATAAAATACTAATTCATTCACTGCCATCTATTTACATTAGCACCTCGCATTTGTTGAAGTGTGTATTGGTAATTTTTATATGGAACACCTTGTATTGGTAGCTTAGAGAGGACATCCTTCATTCATTAAATGCAGGCTATTGTAGTACTTCTACTAGGCAGAGAAGCTAAGGGGTTACATTTAAGAAATACAAAAGAAAAAAGCCAGAGATAACTAATAGTTTCCTTCTGAAAAAGCAGTAAAGTGTTAAGGGGAAATGAGCAGAGAATCTCACAGCTCAAACCAGTCAGTTAGCATTAATCCAGCCATAGGCTGCTGTAGGCAGAGGCCACAGAATAGAGTTCTTTTCCTTTTTAATTCATAGACTATTTCTTCAAATGATTTCTGAAACAAATATGCTACATAAGGCATTGTTAGTCTAATGGCAATTCATAGGTTCAAAACGTATTTATTTATAGTTTAACACATTTTACTTACTTGGGCTTGTTTTCCTTGTAATTCATCACTGTTGTGGATTAATGTCCAAAAATAGAATGCAATTACATCATGCAGAATTATGTTCTGCAGTGGCTTTGCCTTTTGGCACATGATTGCCTTTCTGATGCACAAGGTACCAGCACCACCAAGCAAAAAACTGAGCCACACTTAGTTCCCAAAAAGGGAAGCAGAGAGATAGTGTCATAAATCTGCTTCCTGCCACAATGGATCACCCACACAGTGGGAAAATACCGGAAAGTTCAACTCTTAAATGGCCCAAAGGCATGAGTGCTTTTCCATTATTCTCAGATTGTTGAATCTTGAAGTAACAGTGAAACCTCAGTTAATTGACCTGCAGCTTTAGATCTTAGAGGAGGAGCTAACAAAATCTAACTTATTCTCTGTATAAAAAAGAAACTGAAATAGCGGTTTAGGGGGAAAAAGCCACAGGAATACTTAGCATTACTTAAGGACAAATAAAGGGAAGGAAAGGAGAGCGAGACTGAGAGAGAGAAGAAGTCTCCCAGGAAAAGTCCACAGGGCAGGCCTGGTGGGCTTGGCTGGGCTGGTGGGAGCCCAGCTTCATTCCCTCAGGGCGCCTACCTTCAGGCTTCGGAGCTCGGCCCTCACGGTGGGGTGGTGAGAGACAACCGATCAACATCTCTCTTTCTCTCCTCCCTTCCTCTCTCTAAAATAAATAAACATATCCTCGGGTGAGGATTAAAAAAAAAAATCCACAATACAAAATGAGGCTAATATGCCCCCATAATAAAGAAAACACACATGCTGAAAAAGGCATAGCGACAGTTCAGGTGAAAGTAAAATTTGCATAGTATATGCTTTATGTTTTCAATAAAATACATAAGAATATGAACTTTATGAAACAATAAAAGATAAGAATGATACAACAATGGACAGAGGAAAAGAAGAAACTGGATAAATGACTAAAATAAAGGGGAGTTTGATGAGATCAGAAAGGAAGGTAACATCATACATAATACAGCGACAAAATAGAGCTGACATTAGAAACAAAAGAATTCACACTGTGAAAAATAAAATCAGTACTGTGGGGACACACTGAAGATTATTTCTTATATTAAAGGGGAAAAAGGTAGAAAATAGATTCTGAGGCAAAAAGTGAATATGCAACATAGAAAGATAAAACAAAAGGAAATCTGGAGAATGTTATTTATAAATATACATGCATTATTCCCAAATGGAATGCTAGCAACTTGAATCAACCACAGTAAGAGAGTAGCAATCCATTACCAAGTAAAATGTATTCCTGTAATAGTCACAGTTCAACACTAAGAAATGTTCTAATATAATCTATTGCATCAATATAGAGAAATATTATTTTAATATCTTGAGAGCTAATAATAAGACATAGCAAAGACTATATATGAGACATAATTGTTACATACTTTAACTCGGTTTAATTCTCACAAAAAGCTTACGCTAGTTACTATTATCATCATCGCTTACCTGATAAGGAAATTGAAACAAAAAGATTAAGAAACTAAGTCATAAAAAAAAAAGAAACTAAGCCAAGGTCACCCAGCTAGTAAGTGACAGCTGTGATGTGAAGAATGCAGGTTTTTTGCTGTTTAAAAAGTGGGTATTTTTATTTAAGCATTTGTGTATAATATGAATTGTGGTCTTATGTATAAATAAGTAGATAAAATTGCATTTAAAACCTGAAAGATAAACTACTCTATACCATATAACAATATAGCTGTATATAAACATTTAAAAAAAACCTGAAGGAACACACATCAAAATATTAGAGGCTACCTCTGATTGATCAATTTAATGATTTTTATATTATTTTTTCTGCTTTTTAGTATTTATATGCAATATTTACATGAACAAATATATATATGTGTATACATATATATATATACACTAAGGAAGATGTCTGTATAAAATATATGTAAACATCTAAATAACAACATACGATTATCTGTAAAAGTTATCAAAATGAGGGTGTCTGAAGCCATACAGTAGTAACTTTTTCTAGGTAAGTTCTACTGTCATAACTATTAAAATGGGCAAATCTATTAAGTAACTTTTCAGAAAATATTTTCTTAGAAAAGAAGCAGGGTTGAGATGTATGAAAAAATGGGAATGAGGGGATCTCCATAAGAGTCTAGTTCTCTGCCTGAGGACAATTTCCTGGCCCTGGCACAGAGCCCTGAAATTGAATCCGAATGTGGAGATCCCGCTGAAGTCAGGAGGCGGAGACCAGAGTCCTGGGCAGCTGAAGCAGTTAGAATCTGTGAGTCTGATTAACAGAAAGAAGGGAGGTGTGCTGGGTTGACTCTAGAAAGTTGTATGGGGTTCTCCATGAGTCTTTGCCTGAAGGCTGGTCTGTTCTCAGATTAAGACTGGAAAAGCCCAGTGCTTACAATATAGCAACATAACAGCTTATTGAGTTGACGGCAGAATAGAGATGGGGAGGTCAAAGAGTCCTGGGAGGAGAGCATTAGGGAATATTGAAGTTTAAGCCATGTTAAAGAGACCTCCTAAATCTCCTGGCAACGTAAGAAAACCAGAAGGTTCTTTCATAGTAGTGAGAATTATGCCCTGGAGTAATGTTCTCTAATGGAGGTAACAGTAAGAACTTTGTGGGATTTCTGAGAGGATTAATTTTTATCTGAAGTGTTCAATACACATAGTATTGTTATCATCATCATCATTACTATTATTACTGTGAGCAGGACATGAAACTGTCGAAAGAAGTATATATCAAATCATGAGACAAAGCTATTTTTCTTTTCATTTAAAATAAATATTTTAGAAGAAAAATGAGACTTGGATGAAGTAAACTGAAAAAGAGAAGCTAAATGACAATATAAGACAACACAATTAGAGTCCGACTTCAAGCAAGTTAGACTATGATTCATGCTATCGTAGCTTCCTTTTGCTACTGAAACAAATACATTACCACAAACTCTGTGACTTAAAAGAACACAAATTTGTTATCTTACAGTTCCAGAAAACAGAAATCTAAAATGGGTATAATGGGGGCTAAAATCAGTGTTCACAGGGCTGGTTTCTTCTGAAGCTCCAAGGAAGAATTTGTTTCCTTGCCCTTTCTAATCTTAGAGGCTGCTTGTGTTCATCCGGCTGCAGGTCTTTCCTCCGGCCTCACATACAGCCCCAGAGCATCTCTCTTACTTTCACATGACCTTCTCTCCTGTATCACATCTCCTTCTGCCTCCATCTTATAATGATACATGTGATTACCTTTAGGACCCAGCAGATGATCTAAAATAACTTCCCCACCCAACATCCTTAACTTAATCACATCTGCAAAGCTTTTTATATCACATAAAGTATCATTCGCAGTGTCTTGGGGTTTGGATGCTATCATCTTTGGAGGCCTGTCACACATGCCAAAGGTCATAGAGCAGGATTGGAAATGAAAGGGGAAGACAGGAGGAGACACTACAATGTTATGCAAAATTTCATTTTTAAAAGTGTTTGGTCAAGGAGAAACACATTTGAAGCAAAAAAAAAATACACAAAATAAAATTTGTGTTTTTTAGGTGTTTTAAATGTTTATCTACGTTTGAAAGGGCAGACAACGATAGAAAGTCCACTGTGGTCTTCAAGTGGGAATAAAGGACAACGATGGAATGAGGCGCATGTTAATATATATCCAATTACTTCATTTCAGGTAAGAAAACAATCATATCTGTGCATAGATTGCTTGTTGCACATGAGCACAGGGTTAAAGGGAGACCTTCAACAAACATTAGAATATAATTATTCGGAAATTCTGTGATATTATTATCCCAAAAATCAAATGATTAAGATTCTTTTTAGTAGGAAAAGCTATTTTAAAAAGAGAAAATGCCTTTTCCTTTATTGATTTACATCTTTGAAGTAGTATGTTTGAATAATAGTCTATCAAACACTTTGCCTGGAGAAAATGTAATCCATTTCTAAAAAAATCACTCTTGTGTATTTTGTTCCCTGAAGACAAATAAAATAGGTTCTTATAGCAATGAAAGCTGGATAATCAATTCTCAATTAAACTGTCTGAATCTTACTTGATGTAATTTTATACACTTTAGCAAAATGTGTCTCTATGAGGTAATGTCATTTTATTTATCACAAAGTAAGAGAAATATAATGTTATTTTTCTTTGTTTCTTTATAGGAAAGAAGTAAGGCTTAGATTGAATTGAGTTACCTGTAAATATACAATATAAATTTTAATGACTATAACAATGGCCATGATGGCTAGAAACAATATTTCATGAAGCTACTTTAGTGGAGAAAATAATGTAATTTTAGTAATTTTGTACAGCTATCTATGTATATTATATACTCAGATTAAGATTTTTTTCTACTGGTGATTTTCGGATGCATTCCATGGCATACACAGCAAGGGTATGAAAAAATCTGACAGCTCCAATTATGCTTTTTTGTGTGTGGAATGTCCTTTTCTTGTAACCTAATCTACAAAGTTCTAATGGATTTTATTTAGAAATTGCAGTTCTAATTCTAACCAAGATTATAAAAATGCAAACAGTTGTTCACATTGGTACAGGATAATGGAATAAGATTAGCTGATTATCTACAAACACATACAAGCTACTGAAATAATAGACCTTGGCAATCATTTTGTTTCTATGAAGGAGAATAGAATTGAGAGGATTGAATTTATGGCAATAGATCATTAAACCAAATTAAACTGGGGAGACAGAACTCTGAAACATTACTGATCAAAGTAACTTTACTATTAAAATGTGCATACCTATATAAAAGTCAAAGAGCCCTTCTTTCTAAAAAGTTTGTTTCTCTAGACATATTTTTGCTTCTTATATGACTGCCTTGAAAACATAAAATTATTAAATCAAATATATGTACAGTAAATTATTTAAGAGAATAATTATATTAATGTTTCCTTCAGGATAATCCTTTATTGGACAATCATTTCTTGTCACTGACAACAGTTCAATAAATATTTATTCTTCACTACTGTGTGCCAAGCACATTGCTAGGCATAAAGATTTAGAAATGATCATTTACCTCAGAATCATAGAAATACACATGCATATAAACACATACATCACATGCTGTAATAATTGAAGTAACAGAGACATGCACAAGGTTCCAAGAGCATTCCTAAGCAGAAAGACTATGGAGAACAGTCAAGAAAAGCTGACTGCATGAAGTGAAACCTGAACTGAAGAAAGGGACTCCAAAGCAGAGAAAGGGCTAGCATCAGAATTGCGCAGAGTTCAGAGCCAACAAAGACATCAAGGTCATATACCATGGGATTGGCCAGAGAAACAGAAATGTTTATCTGGAACTTGGTCTCCCAAAATAAATCAAAGACTAATATGAGATGAAGTTAAGGAACCTAAGGAGCTTAGGCAATGGGGAGGCACTGGAAGATTTTTCTCAGGGGGATGACATGCTATATCACTCAGGTTGTTGTATGGAAGACTGGTTCAAGGAGGTAAAATTAAGCTGTCAAACCAGGTAGGACACTGTAAAAGATGTTGAAGAGGAAAACTAGGAAAGTGGTTTAAAGAAAAGTGGATGATTTTAAGATTATATTAAGGTTTAAAAAATAGCAGAACATTTTTATGTTGGGAATTTGGGAAGTAGCCATGTATGAGTAAAGATTTTCTAAAAAGGGGGTCTTGGGTAATGCTTCTACTACACATTAGCTTAAACAACAAAAAGAGGAAAAGAAACAAGCTTCAGAGAGAAATATGGTCACTTCTATCTTGGACATGTCAATATAAAATGCCTGTGGAATATCCTTTTAAAGATGTGCAGAAGGTTGAGGGGAGTGTTTATCTGAAGTACTGGGGACGTACATGTTTGTGAGTCACCAGGTTGTATGCACAACCTAAAACTCTGGGAGTGGCTGATATTCTCAAGGAAAAGTGTACATATGTGAACAGTGATCAAAGGATGGAACCATGCTGAACACAAGCCAATCATTAACATAAACTATGGAAGAGGAGTTTGATCCTGTAGTATATTTTAGAGTTAAAAGGAAGGAGATCCAGAAAAGTTTGGTGCCCACAGAGTTTAAAGACAATGGTACCCATATTGGAAAATAGGTTGAGTCCCATGACCTGGTCATTACAGAGGGTGTCCACTCTTGAAAAATTTGCATAAGGTGGGAAAGAAATTAAGAAAAGCTCCCATGTTAACAAAATTATTCATTATTTAGAATTAATAGAATGACATACAGATAGGTATTAAATTATTATAAGATTTGTGCAAATAGTTATTTCATTCTATAATTTTTCCCATTTAGAAACGGTGTAGATTTTGTTTAGTTTTCTTTTTGCAAGTGAATGAATTCTTTATTCAGGATGTTGCAACAGGGAGAATACTGAAGGAAATGTCTCCCTCGATATAAGCAATGAGAGGAGTTTCATAGAGGAAAGAGACAAGAAGCAGAGTGCCAACTCCAAGTTTGATATTGCCATCTTTCGGGAAAGAATTGCTTTTCTTTGTGAATTGACCAATCTTGGTCCATTGCATCCTATTCCCAGAATTGTTGATTTAAAAGGGTATTTCAAGCCCTAGCTGGTTTTGCTCAGTGGTTAGAGTGTTGGCCTGTGGACTGAAGTATCTTGGGTTTGATTCCAGTCAAGGGCTTGTACCTGGGTTGCAGTCTCAATCCCCAGCCCTGGTCATGGCCTGTGCGGGAGGCAACCAACAGATGTGTCTCTCTCACATCGATGTTTCTCTCTCTCTCCCTTCTACTCTCTCTGAAAAGAAATGGAAAAAATATCCTTGGGTGAGGATTAAAAAAAATTTTTAAAGGGTATTTTTCAAGATGTAAGTTAGTCCTTTGTTACTAGGAAGTATGTATGTGGTCAGTGTAAATTCAGAGCAAAAGATTTTACTACTCAATACAAATGACAAGCTTGCCACAGCCTCTTCAATTTACATATTAAATTCACAAAAAGAGATTTACAAGAATGTTCAAAGCAGATGTTCAAATAAATAAAGCTTTATTCACCATGAGTCAGACCTTAGAGAACTTCACTGTAATCAACTCTCCTCATCCCAACTGAAAACTCAGACTGGGTTTGCATAGTTGGTGCCCAAAGTAGTTATTATTTCTGGTGCCATTTGTTCCTTTTTGTACATTCATGTTTCCATCTGGCATCAATTTTATTTTGCCTAAAGGACTTCATTTAACATATATTGTGCTGTGGATTTGCTAAACATGAAGTCTTTTCACCTACTATACTTCTGAAAATATCTGTAGCACCTTTATTTTTATTTTTATTTTATTTTATTTTTAAATTTTATTTATTATTATTATATTTTTAATTCTCACCTGAGGATATTTTTTTCCATTGCTTTTTCAGAGAGAGTAGAAGGCAAAGAGAGAGAAAGAAACTACAATGTGAGAGAGAAACATTGATTGGTTGCCTCCCACACCTGTCCCAACCTGGGCCGGGGATCAAGCCTGCAAAAGAGGTAGGTGCCCTTGGCCAGGATCGAACCAGGGACCCTTCAGTCCACAGGCCAACACTCTAACCACTGAGCAAACCCTGTTAGGGCAGCACCTTTATTTTTAAAGGCATTTCCTCTGAGTATAGTATTCTAGTTTTTTCTTTAGAAACTTCAAGGATGCTGTTCTGCTGCCGTTGTTTGCATTGTTTCCAAAGATAAATTTGTTGACACTCATATTTATTCTTCTATAGGCAATGTGACTTTGGTTGCGTTTAAGATTCTTTTTATCACTAGTTTTGAGTAATTTGACTATGATGTGCTTTTGTGTAGTTTTCTTCATTTTTCATGTGCTTGGGTTCATTGAACTTCTTGGATCTATGGGTTTATAGTTTTGATAAAATGTAAGGATTTTTCTGGCTACTGTTTCTTAAATGCTTTTGCTCCCCTTCCTCTCCTTTGAAGGCACCAATTACATATATATAAGGCCCCTTAAAGGTGTTACACAGCTCATTAAACCTTTACATTTTTAATTTTTTCTATTTGTGTTCGCTTTTGGATAGTTTTTATTCTGTCTTCGGTTTCACGAATTATTTCCTTTGAAATGTCTAATTTGCCCTCAGTGCTATTCAGTGTATTTTTCATCTCAGCCATTGTACTTTTCATCTCTTTAAACTCAATTTGAGTATTTAAAAAATATCCCCAAGTCTCTAGTTAATGTTTTGAACATATGAAACCAAATTATAATAGTTGTTTTAATTCACTGTCTGCTAATGCTAACATCTATGTCAGTTCTTGGTTGGTGTTAAATGATGAGTGTTTTTTCCTCCTCCTTACAAGTCATTATATCCCTGCTTCTCTGCATGTCTGGTAGTGTGATTGGATGTCAGACACTATGAATTTTACCTTGGTAGGGGCTGGATACTTTTGTATTTTCATAAATATTCTTGAACTTGTTTGATAATGTAGTTAAGTTCCTTGAAAACAGTTTTATCATTGTTGGCCTTGCTTTTAAAATTTGTTAGGTGACTCAGCGATTCTGGGTGTATATCCAAAGAAACCCAAAACACAAATTTGAAAGAATATAGGCACCCCTATATTTATTACTGTGTTATTTACAATAGCCAAGGTATGGAAGAAGCCTAAGTGCCCATCAATAGACAATCAGATAAAGAGGATGTGGTACATATATACAAAGTAATATTACTCGACTGTAAAAAAGAAGAAAATCTTACCATTTGCAACAGCATGTATGGACCTAGAGGATATTATACTAAGTGAAATAAGTCAGTCAAGAATGACAAATATCATACAATCTCACTTATATGTGGAATCTAAACAGCAATATATATGAATAAACAAAGCAGAAACAGACTCACAGAAATAAAGAGGGGAGAGGGGTTGTGAGACCAGATGAAAAGACAATGAGATTAAGAAGTACAAATTGAAAATTATAGAATAGACATAGGAATGTAAAATACAGCATAAGAAATATAGTCAGTAATATTTTAATAACTATGTATGGTTCCAGGTGGGTACTAGGATTGTCAGGGTCACACTCTGTAAAGTATGGGATTGTCTAACCACTATGCTATACACTTGAAACTAATACAAAATAATATAGAATATAAACTGTAATAGAAAAAAAAAATAAAACAGAAAGAAAAAAGAAAAAAAAAGATTTGTTGGGTGAGACCAGAGCAGTATTTGGTTATATGGCTACTTATTTCTCACAATGAGTTAAGAGTTCTCTGAGCACTCTAGACAATGCCCCATGGGTTATGAGGTTTTCCAAGTCCTGTGTGAGCTGGGCACTGCCACCTTAAATGCATCCCTCTGGTTCTTTTCCAGGTGTGGGGTAGTTCTCTCACATTAGTGTCCCGATCAGCACTTCTCTAAATATGTGAGAGGGCCCCTGTGCAGATCTCTCTTTCTGTGCAACACTTTCTTTGCTGGTATTCTACCCTGCACACTCCAGATGCCTCAGACATCTTGAACTCTGAGCTCCATCTCCTAACTCAGATTTTCTACCAGGCTCCAGCTTTGTTCTTTTGCACAGTGGTCTATAAATTCTGTATAGGGCAGTAGTAGGGCTGTTTGATTCCCATCTCTCATGAATCACTGTTCTTCATTACCTGATGTTTAATGTCCTCAATATCATTATTTCATAAATTCTGTTCAGTTATTTTGTTGATTCAGATGGGAGGATACATCTGATTCCTGGTATGCTATATTGGCTGGAAGAAAATTAAAAAGTAAAGATTTTGAATCAATGTATTTCTAAACTATTTAAATTACCAATGAAAATAAAGATAAGTAAAATCATTTATTTTATTTCTATGTTCTTTTATTCTCTAATATGTTTCTAGGTCAATTGACTAAGGGCTTTCTTTTATTTCATTAACCTTGATTATTGAAGAAAACATGAAATGCAACTACATCATCCTATCCTTTCTGTTTGTTTCTGTTTTATTTTGGTTTGTTTTTAGATTTCTTGCTTTGAACTTTTCAGACAAAGTATTTTTTACTCAAAAATTGTTTACTCAAGCTTTTTCAGAAATACTTGCTTTAGTATGTAATGCGTACCAGGAAAGCATGGTAATAATTGTATGGAATATATTACCATATAAATTAAGTTGTGAGAAGTTCTAATATTATTCAAAGGTAGCTTTGTGGCATTCTGTGTCACCTTTAATTCGAGTGGAAAGGGTATCTCTTGCCTCTTGGAATTCTAAATGAGATATAAGTGATTTGGGGCCTCTGAGTCACTAACACTTGCATTGCTTTGTTTGGAATTGCATGCCTTAACAGTAGTTTGGTCCATAAACCCTTTAAAAACCAACCACTTACAAAGTCCTTTGAGTGTGTCCAATTAGTTTGCTTATCTGAAAATAAAATTATTCTGTAGTCCATTTCAGGGCAAAAAGAAGTTTTGTTATAGGGAAATTTCTTTTTCTAGAATTAATTTAGCATGATCAGTGCTTATAATGGAAATATATTTTGCTGGATTTTGAATAATTAGGGCAAATTTTCTAATAAAAGTAAAATTATTATAGTGTTATTCTTAGAATGTCACATACACTAAGGAAAATATTTAACCATTCTTTTAGTATCTTACTTATTTCATAGTATATTTCAAAATTTTTCTAGAGACACTGTGATACATAAAATACTGTCTTTTCATTTTCTTAGTTATAGGTGAAAGTAATTCTGGAGTGTTTCTATTCTTATATACTC
The DNA here is from genome assembly GCF_054644295.1 of Miniopterus natalensis. Lineage (NCBI taxonomy): Eukaryota > Metazoa > Chordata > Mammalia > Chiroptera > Miniopteridae > Miniopterus > Miniopterus natalensis. Next base: position 105,138,419 of record NC_142081.1, read on the forward strand.
ATTTTAATAGTTGGGAATAGGTTTTGAGACAATTAGTCTTAAGCCACACTAATAATTAGCATTAAATAAAGATTTTAAATTATTATAGTGCTCCTATTGTATCAGGCTGACTTTATGTTTATCTAAACATAATACTAATCAGGAAAATATTGTCTCCTAAGTAGACATCAAAAACTCATGCAGAGCATATCTGGCACTTTATGCCTAATTCCATGGCAATTATATAAACATGATCATAACTCCAGAAGCAACCACTGAAAACATTTTCCAGTTGCAGTTCACTGTGCCATCTATTTCTTTCTGTCTTGTTAACAATTAAACTCTCGTGGTATTATTTCAGATTAGAAGCTTTGACAACTAATTGACATTTATTCAGCAAGTTGGATTGGCAGAGTCTTTGGAAGTTAAACTCACTGTTCAAAGGCCACCCACCTGGTTTATAATGTTGCCTCTCTTCAAATCCCCTTTGTCATGGTTAAGGCTAGTACAGTTATTTGCTGACACAGTTAAAAACATAGAAGTAAAATTATTGATGTTAATGTACATTAATAATTACTATTTTCAAATTCATTTATAGCCCGAAGTTTATCCAAGCATTGTATGCTGTCAGTTTTCAAACTGCATTCTTAGACTTTGTGTTTGCCTTAGCAATAATAGAAGTCATATATCTCTCCTCAGGAAGAAATAATGTGAGAAACATTTGCAGAAGCTATCATTAATGCTAAAATCAGACTATGAGAGGTGCATTGTACTCTTCGACTTCCCTTCTACTTCTGTTCATTAGTGCTGTATGTGGCTTTTCTTTTCTTACTGAGAAAGTATATTTGAGTACAAGCTTTGACAGCATCATATACATCTCTGTCTCTGTACTGACATCTGTATCTATGTGTATGTTTCAAAGTTTGATACTGTATGTAAGAAACCGTCAGTCCATGAATCGAAATAATTTTGTGTGGCGTAAGTCTAATACAGAAGTCCACATGTATATTTTTTAAATTTCCACTTGAATTTACAAACCAAGAGCTAGCTTTCTGATTATGCAGTTTTCTTGCATACCGAGTTTGCTCAATTGCAGAGACATACAGTGAAAACATTAAAATTTTAAACAGCATTTAGGTGAGCCCAGCCGGGCGTGGCTCAGCTATTGAGTGTAGACCTAGGATCCAGGAGATCAGAGTTCGATTCCCGGTCAGGGCACATGCCTGGGTTGTGGGCTTGATCCCCAGTTGGGGGCATGCAGAAGGCCTATCAATGACGACTCTGTCATCATTAATGTTTCTATCTCTCTCCCTCTCCCTTCCTCTCTCTGAAGTCAATAAAGATATATTTAAAAATAAATAAATAAATAAATAAACATAATGTAGGCGAGAAAAACCATGTAAAATAATATCAACATGTTGATGTATGAAGAACAGGTTTGCATAACCTAAACCCTCTTTTAGGAGACCTAAACTTCAGTATTTTCTCCCCAAGTATCTACATGTTGTTAATTCTTTCTTCACAGCAATTCAGTCAAATGCATTTTGGAAGTATAGAAGAGGAAAGAACATTGTTTTATCTTTGTAATATAACAGTAGTCAGAATTATGATGGTACTTCAGAAAAATATGACATAATTTAACCTATTCAATTAGAGGGCATTTCAGATTTTTTTCATTGCATACAGGTCATGTCTGACAAGTTCAGATGCATCATATTATAATTAATTGCTGTAGTTTTTTATCTTTATCTTTGAGAAAAAGATATTTGTCACTGAGGATTTAGTTTTATAAACAGTTGAAAGTTTGGTTATGGTACATTTTTAAATTTGATATCTATGCATTTTATTTCTGTTATGTCACTGTCAAAACAATATATATTTTTTAAAAGTATCCCTTTAGGTCTTAGCCTGTAAGCCATATATGAGTTTATTAGAATCTACAAAATTTTCTTATAATAATTCAAAGATATAATTGTAGTTGGAATTCAGAGCATAAACAGAACAATGAAATAAATATTTCTTTGTGAGAGTCAAGACAAGTTAAACACAATCTGTATCTTCTCAATAGCAAAACTGCTGTGGGAATTCACAGAAAACTAACATACTGCTCAAGACTATTCCCCTCATGCTTAACCAGGACCTTGGGGAAGACCACAGTATTTCTCTGACCTATTGGATTAGATTGCCTGTCATTATAAGATACAAATAAATATTGAAAACACTGATTGTAACTGTACCAAGAGCTTGATTGTCAGAAATCATTTTTATTATTCTAGTAATAGCTACTACTAATTCCCTGACTTATTTCCACACAATATATAAAACACCCACTATGCTTATATAGAAAGTTAACAACTTAATCTATACAGTGACAGACTATTACCCATAGTTGTACAGATAAATATAAATAATAAATTTACAAGTCAGTCAACTTTTATTATTGTAATAATTCATTCAGCATCACCAAGGGATGAAATATTCATATAAAAGAATGTTCTAGATATAGGCAGTCCTCCAGGCACATGAAACTTTGACTTCTGCTGATTTGTATTTTTTGCTTTTTAGCCAACTATACACTTAGTGAACATATTTTCAGCAGGCAGGTAGCACACATATTAAATTACATCCGTCAATGGACTCTGAGGTTACCACGAAAGGCTCCCGACACTCTCTCAATCTGACCATAAAGAAGAGCGGCAGTGTCCTTCACAACCTCTCTGCCTTGGGACTTGATCGTTAGCATAAGCCTCAATTCCACCTGTGTTTTTGATCAAGCTGCACAAAGAGGCAAAAGGAAAGGAGAAAAAAGGAAATTATTACGGAAAGTAGGAGTGTTTAACCTTTTTAAATTCTCCAATAAAATTCTGTGAAATGGGCAAAAGAGTTTTTAATAATTCCTACTTCACAGGTTTGGTAGCTGAGAATCAAAGTGAATGTGTATATATTTAGATTTCATGGCTAAATCTCTATTAAGATGATTTAATAGGTGCTATTAGGGGACTTTTATTTCATATAAAATGCCAGGACAATAAAATTTAAGGAGATGAAGATAAGTTTGCCTGATTTTTTTCTCTATTTTTGTGGATGTGTGTTAACTGCTCCAAAGTGCTTAACATTTTAAAGCCAGGGACAGACATTGGGAAATGCTGTGAGCAATGACAGGGTCATTTCAGGGAAAGCAGCTTTGAAAAGTTCAGGAAAGATTTTGATGATTTATATATTTTAGTGTTGTTTTTTTAAGTAACCCCATTATTTTATCTTGACTTTTATCTCCAGGCAATAAGAACTTATTGAAAACAATTATGTAGTTTAAATAAGAAAAACTGTGGTTAATTTTACTCTACTCACCTCTGCATAGCTAAGATGGAGAATCTATGTCTTTCCAAGCCTGTTTCTCCAGTGTCCTGTCCAATAAAAGGATTATAACTTCAGCTTCTGTTTAAACTCTGTGTGAGCAGGTGCACAACTTTCTAACCTACCCTTACTAGCATTTTCCCCAGCATCTTGCTTTGCACTCAAAGCATATGCCCTTATCTTTGCCACACCTACGTGGCAAACCCTGCATTCTACTCCGCAAGCGGTGCTGACTCCCCTTCCCTTCTCTCTCCATCTTTTAAAATGAAAATCCTTTGTCACTCAAGGGGTTTCCTCTTTACCATACCAAATTTTCCTGAATAATACATTCTCCTTCCTTCCAGAATTAAAATTTGACTGAGTCAGAAATCTATACTTTATTCAATTTGATCCCTTAGAATACCTGCATAAAGAAAAACCTGTGGTGCAGCACTTTACCTGCATTCAATAAAGTATTAGCCTTGTGGCCAAATGGAAATGCTTCATTTTCTGAAATAAGACTCATCAGCATAAACCTATGAGCTTTGACTTTCTCCAAGATAACATTTCATTCATGCTGTTATCTTGAGGGGAGAAGACTCTGCATCTCATAACTAAAACTATAAAGGGAGTGGGAATAACCACTGATTTATTCTAACCTTGATGCTCTATCAGGTAAGCGGCATTTATCAAAATCAGGAAAATACCCAAAAGACTTAAAAACACAAGGTTAGGAAAAAGACAATGCCTTCTCACAGAGTGCTGATAGGGGCAGTTTTTAATGACCTTAAATAGGGATGCACTCTAAATAAGTGTGTATAAAATGTTTTGGAATGTATTCTCCTCAGCCTTGTTCAGAATTGCTAATAATTTTAATGTCTAGCAATAAGAATAAGGTACCAGTAAAATAAATATCTCTAAGGTGGAATATTCTACAGTCATTAAAGTGACTTCTCCATATCCAGTGCTCTGGAATGTTTATACGACTGGTGTTGTGTGTTTTTTAATCCTCGCTTGATTTAAACACTCATGTGAGGGTTGTTTAGCCACTTCCCAGATACCCTTCAAAACATGACTCCAAGTCAAATATAAGCAATTATTTCCAGGCAGCCAAAGTAAGGTTGCACTGACAATTCTGAGGACTGAGCATCTGTATACTGCCAACTTTGTTGAGAAGATTTTAACGCTCGCCTACAGTTTTATTATGGCTTCAGTGATACAGGGCATTTTGGATGTTTTTCCAAGAAATGGCTTTGAACACTATTAACATACCTCAACATAGGTAAGCAGGAAAACCTCTCTACAGAAATTGAATATAATAATAAAAACTTCTCAAAACTTTTCTCCTTCAAGTTATGAAAATTATTCTTACACTTATGGACAATATTTAAGTGAGGGGCAAGGACTCAATACCAAAGTTCATAACTAATGCCCCTATTTACTAATTAGTTCAATTGATGAAATTATAATTGCTTATCAGACATCGGTGGGTCAAAGGTTTCTTCTCAAAGGATGCCTAAATTTTCTGAAAATTACCATAAGTTGGCCTGTAAGAAGCCATATTATTAAGGTACCATCAAAGACAAAAATTAAAACAAAAATGTTGGTGTTCATATAAATAGACTTGCACTCAATTGTTTCAATGAAATAAGGCTAGAGGTTTTATAAAAATGCACACATCAGCTTGACGTTAAACATTGCTCTTTATTAAGCTAATTATTTTCTGGAAAGACCAAAATAGGTATTTTATTTTGACATGTAGAAATTTTTTCTGGGAATATAATCACAAAATGCATAGGTTGCCTTTTAGTATCAAACAGATTAAAAGACTTAGATGGAAGCAAGAAATAATTAACGGGTTATAGAGAAAATTCTGAAAGTTTTGTTTCTGTAAATGAAATAATAATTGCTATAGTAATTTGTTAATTGTCCTTACATTGTCATTGTACACAGAATTTAGTAATAAAGGGAGATTATTTTACTTATCTATTCTTTCACTGGTCCTATATTAAGCCTCAATGCCAACCACTGTTCTAGATACTAGAACTTCAAAGGTTGGCTACTAAACAGCATAAGTTAACCCACAAATATCTTTGTGTTTAAAAACAGAATGCCAGAAGTGACATCATAGCAGTGAATTATAACATTTAGGAAATATGAGGAACCTATTCACTATATTTTCAAGAAATCAAACAATTTCATAGGGATGGTAAACCCTTGCTCTGTGCTTCAAAAAAACACACTACTGTTGTAGATAGCCCAGAACTGATTCATACCTTAAAATATTCCTAAAAAACTGGTGTTACGTGTTTAGAGAAATTTGGGAGGAATCTTTTTCAGAAAAACATAGCTCCAACAAAATTTTTTTCCTTACTCCAGAAAATGAAAAGTAATAGGTTTTGTAATAGTTGTTTTATTGTACCATTAAGTGTAGTAATTATTTTTAAATCAATGCAGAGATTTTGCTGTAAACAAACTTATGTTATGCAAGGCATATTCCATTACGGTTTTTATTAAGACAGTTTGGTTTTTGTAAATAATAATTTTGAAGATCATCAAGTATAAAAGATGTCTAGATTGTTGACAGTTTTAGGTTTTGCTCATAAATTTCTCAATAGAAATTCATCTGTAAATTAAAGGTCTACATTTAGGTTTGTTTCATTCATATTTGTAGCTCATTTTTGAAGGTATCCGAGGTCCTGGCATAGAAGGTGACATTGCCATTGATGACGTATCGATTGCAGAAGGAGAATGCGCAAAGCAAGACCTAACGACTAAGAGTAAGTGTCTCTTCTTGAATTGGTTTGATGAGATGTTAAAGTAATGTAATTACTATCAAACTAATATATTTTAATTAGAAAACATTTTAGTTTATTTATTTAGAATTTCTTATAGATGAAATGCTAAAATTTTAAAGATATTTTAAAAATCAAAATATAAAATTCAGCTGTATACTTATTTGACCTAAGATAAAAGTACTTTTGATTTAGGCCTATGATTTGTAATTGGAATTTCAAAATATTTTAATTGATATTATTAATTTCAGAGGTTTTTAACTTTTCTTAAAATATTTGGCTAATTTATGTACTTAGCACACACTTATGTAGACACACTGCTTCTTATTCCTCCAGTTTATGAAGATATTTCCTAGGTCTCACTTTTGTTAAACATTTTAACAGATTTAATATTTAAACAATCTTAGTACATATATTAAGTAATGGGTTAGCGGTAACTTTTTATGGTATACTTAATCTCCTTCTGCCTGCACCACAATCAATTGTTTGGTAATTTGGTTTCACTTTTACTCTGGTTTGAATATTATGGTTTAATGATATCTTCAAATTTAATTCCATTTTTATATAAAAGAGGTATAAATAAAAATGATAAATAATGCAAAAACATCAGAATTATGTATTGGCTGCTTCTTAAATCCTCATATTCATATTGTTCATTTGAAGTTGAAAAACCTAAAATCACTCCCATTACAAATTCCTCCAATTGAAGAATTTTCATGGGACCATCTGGAATCCTTTAATTTTGTGACACATAAACAGGTATCAATGAAACTAAATTTATGAAAATAAATTTACCAATTATTCACATACAAAAGGAGCATAAAATCCATTTTGTATTAAGTCTAAAGCAAATTGGAGTCTTTGTTAATTGAGTATAATTAGTGAGAAATTATATGAGTCTAATTGTTGAAAGTCATATTTGTACAACTACCCAGTGATTGCTCTCTCGGAGGAACTGAATTGATTCCATTTTTAAGTATTGTCAAAAAACAAAAACCAAGATTGTATATAACAATGAGCCATTTTGCTCATAGTTTTACCTTTTTGTCATTACACTTAGCACTTCAAGTAACACGCTTAAAAATTTCACCCTGTATCTGGCTAATTTTGCTTTAGAAAACTAATAGCTGTACTCAAATGAAGTAGGTTTGTCACATGCACAGGAAAGCACACTTTCTCCTCACAGGAGACTGGGGTTTCCTCTGGATTTTATAACGTGGATCAGTGACAGGAACATATTAACTGAAGACAGTTACCAAATTATACAGAAAATTTACATTGTGATTAATTTAATCACTGCATAATATTATAAATTAAATTCAATAAGGTGCATTAAATTTTCCAAATGATGAAAGCAAGAGAACATATTTACTCCTGAAATAAGAAAGCAGAAGTGGTAAAAGCAGACACAGTGAAATGACAATGAAAACCTGTAGGGACTTTATTATTACACAATAGAATGTTTTCTTAAACTACTAAATCCAGATAAATGTGTGGTTGTTTTAAATGAAATACATCTATAAGTATCAAAGTTATTTTTATTTAGCTTGTATAAATCAGGGGCAACAAATAATCCTAATTAAACAAAAATATTTTCTTTGCATGAGGAAATATTCTGTTACATTTGTGTCTATTCATCATCTATTAAATTCATTTTGATGAACAGTGTTTGGCGAATATTAAATCAATGTTAATTTCTAAGTACAAATCGGTTTGGAGGCCAAAAGCCTCTTCTTAACTGCTCAGACTCCAAACCCTTCTCAGGCAGTAAATGTTACAAGGCACACACCTTCAAAAGCTGAGACTGTATGTCCCTTATTTTCAAAACTCAGCTCTCTCCTAGGTGAGAGCCATTTTGTAACTGACGCGAGGTTAGTGAATTATTGGGTCGTCCTGTTTTAGCATTCCCACATAAGGTATATATTCTAAGAGGTATCACCTGAATTTGAGGCTCCAGGTGAAATATCAACTATAGAAGAACCTCAAGGCAGATTACTAGAAGAGATTTTTTAGTCAGAATGGACTTCATAGTGCTTCTAAAAATTACACTAAAGAGATAATTATTTACTTAATTTATAGATATTGGACTGATCTAAACATATATAATCCACTATTGTACTAGCTAATTTCTCTACCCATAACAATTCCTTCCTAGTTTTCATCAAACATGTTTTTCTCTCTGTCTTTTACATTTCTGAAAGCTTTAAAAAAAAAAAAGCTAACCATTTAGCATTTAGGTTTTCTGAGAATTTTCTATGTGTGTGTGTTTTCACGTGGCTAGCAGGACTCTTAAGTTGAGTACAGCCACAAACCCACATAAGTCTCTTCTGGACAGTTTTTATACCATTTTATAACAATTTGAATCTGCAAATACGTTTACTTTATCAAATTCCTAACCATATTTTCAAGCTATAGTCCTTTCACTTTCTTGGAAATGAAACTGATAAATAAAACCAGGGGAAAGTCGTTTTCCAAAAATATTTTCCATATACAAGAATTATTTCATTGGTTCAACAAAGTTGTATTAGTTGTTGCCTGGAATACTTATTTTTTGTGTGGTTGTTTCTTGGCATTTGTTTTTCTTGTCTTTAGATTCCGTTGACGGTGCTGTTGGAATTTTAGTACATATATGGCTTTTTCCAGTCATTGTCCTCATCTCTATCCTAAGTCCTCGAAGGTGACCTTATCCTGGCAGAGGCTATAAAAGATTCACCAGGCACTGGCATGAAGAGTCTTTGTAAATGGACATTGAAAAAACAAACTACCAAAGATTCCTCCACTGACTACTGACTCAAAAATAAAATAATAAAAAAACAAATTTTTTAAGCACTGGGGATAAAAAGACATCATGGAAGTATAAGTTATTCCAAACCGCGTATGAAAGATAGTCTTGACCTGAGTAGAGAAGAGACCTTCAGGTGCTTTTGTGGCTGAAAAGATTACAGCGTCATCTGGTCATCTGGTTGAACTCTGGGGAAAAAAAGAAGAAAGAAAAAAAAGGAGAGCTATAGAAATTCTTGTCAAAGCACAAAGTCATGGCTGGTTTTGTTTCAAATGAATAGTTTGCTTGTTACCATGGAAACCTAATGGCCTGCCAACAAAACCTCACTGTAAACAGGGTATGTGAAGAGCTGGCATTTCTTTTCCTCTGGAGAAGGTTTTCCGTAGAGGATTCAACAAACGTGGGCCCTTCCCCTTCGGCTGGTCCCCTTCCCTGAAGAGCCCCGCGCTCGGAATTCTCGGGAGCGCCCGCCCGCCGCGGCCCCCGCCCTCGCCTCCGCTTCCCGGCCGCGCCGGCGCCGCCCGCGCCCCTGCATGCACCGCCCCGCGGCCACCCGGCTGACACAACACAGGCTTTTCGGAGTTTGCCCGCGGCCACTCGGACGCCCCAACTGTCACCCGTTCCAACGAAGAAACCAAACCACCATCTTTTCTAAATTGCCATGGAAACTAAGTGCCTTCAATGAAACAAGCCCGAATCATTTTCAACTCAGAAGCTTGCACTGCTAAGAGTGGTTTGTGTGAAACTCTTTTGTAAACAAACTACAGAGCCTAAACGTGCAAATGACAGGCGAGACGACAGAGCCGCTTCCGAAGCCGGGACGGGAGCTGCCGCGGGAGCCCGCGCGGGCGAGACGCGCGTCGCCGGACAGGCAGCCATGGCCGCCCGGCGCGCGGGCCGCCGGGAAATGACCTCCGCGGGACCGGATGCGGGAGCCGCACTGTTTTTCTTCCAGGTTATTCGTGGGTCAACCAGAGCAAAAGGTTCGATTAAGATAATACTCAGCGCAGAAGGTTACGTAAAACGCAAGAGTGGTTTTCCCCTCTCCCCTCCTGGAGTGAAATCGGCCCTAGCTTTAGAGGGAACGAGAAAACGTGTGTGACTTCAGTGCGAACGGACTCTACAGCGGAACGGGCCCGAAAATCTGGCTGGATTCTGAACACCGAGGGTAACATGCCTCTGCCCTTTAGTCAGACTCTGTGCAAATTGTGAAATATTATTTTATTATTTTACAAAGATTAAGAAACACTTTTACAAAAAAACAAAAACCTTGTAAAAATGATTTTGAGCTACCTGAGGACACATCATACCTTTAACCAGCCAGTTTTCCAATGCATTGTAAATTTCACTTAAACCTGTTGGTTATGAAAATTTGAAGATCTTTTTCCTTAAATTATCTCAGCTTTTAACTTCATTTAAAAAGACTTTTGTCTAAAGAAGAATATTATTATTATTATTATTATATGTTCTTTCAACACCCCAGGATTAAAAAAACTGATTATGCAAGTAATTGGGATATAAGTATTAAATTATAACATTTGCAAACATTAATATAAAAAGCACAACAAAATGTAGTGGAAAAAATGACACAGCTTGATTTTCTTTTCTTTAATTCTGTAGAAATGTTTGTGCAAATTCAGTAATTCAACTTAAAAGATCATTTTACAGCTATGTTCAATAAAGCCTCTTTCCAGGTAAGGTATGAAAAGCAGTATGTGTGTTTGTTGAGCAATGTTCACTTATCACCAAAATGAGAATAGCTGTACAATTTATCTGTTCTGTTACCACGGGATAAATTTTCAATGCTTCATGTACCTTAATGTTACAGGAAGAAATTTTAATAGGAACTCCCTGATGCACTCTCCCATATTTGTAATACATGTAAAAAAATGTCAAATCTCTGAAAGTAAAATATGAAACAAATATGAACTTGGAATTTAATGTGTATTTTCATAGTTAAAGAGGGGACTAGTCTGAATATCTAGGTAGTGATAGAATTGACCTAAGCCAAATCTTTTTAATTAAATAGAATAAACAAACACATTTCATAACTTATTTGAACAAATCAGGCATATTGAATTTTTTTCAAAATTACATCAACTATTTTTTATCACACCAAAGAGATAAGCAATATTTGGGGCACTTAGCTTAATATATACTTAATTTTCCTTCAGCTTGCCTTTCACTTTGTGTGGCAACTATCTACTTTTCTCCACCATCCCATATTAGTGGGTCACCTTTTTGATTGATTTTCTGCACACTCATTGCAGACAATATCAACAAAAAGGTTTTAGATCTAAACAGAGGCTTAACTCATTGCTGCCTTCTTTTCTTAAACTTTGAGTGAGGATTTTGTAAAAAACTAAAAAAAGCTATTGTCAAAATATTTGGATACATATCTATATGTCATTTTCAAGAAAACAAGTCTCCTTTTCTCCTAAGTAACCCTACACAAAGAAATTGCTACAAGTGAAAGTTTCAACCCTACTATTAAACATTAATAAGGTACTAAGACTTTCTGTTCCCTTTCGCTCTGTAAGAATACACAATGCTTCAGAAGTTCACGAGAACTAGCTGGCACTTCAAAATTAATTTTGATTAAATTTTTAAGGAATTACTGATAAGTGCCGAGAACAAAGGGCAATTGGAAGAACTGCAAAGCAATCATATTTATTGATATGGTAATAAAATATATATCTCAAGTGGGTTCTGGATCATTTATGTAAACCAACAAACTTAGAATTAACATCAATGGTTTTCACTCCAGATCAAATGTTTAGTTGCTTTCATTGAAAGTCAATGGATTAAATGCAGAAAATTTTTAAAAACTGGGATAAGTGAAATAAATGTAAATTGTGTTAAGTAGTCTCTTCTTAAATATTAATGATAATAACAACAGCTTACCTATTTACCAACTGCCTTCCTTTTCCTAATATTTCTTGTGGATTATAAGTTGAACTCACTAACGCAGCCCCCTTTTGTTTTTGATGACATATTTTAAGTGTAATCGATGTCAGTATTTTTTCCTTCTTTTATAGGAAGGCATCAGGCAATGGAGATTTTAATTCTCCAGGAGAAAGATTATACTTTGTAATCTCCTACTGCCAGTAATTGATCCCTGATTAATTTAGGAGCATTACTTTGTTTCATCAGTTCAAAGACACTTGTTTCCCCACATTTTAACATCTCTGCATTTGGCCTATTTTAATTATAATTGGTGGCATTTCTATGTAGTGATATATAAAACAATAGTGCATCCAAAAACTGATGGCATCATAGATATTAAAATATACTAAAGTTTTCAGAAGTGCCAAATTATGCCCAATATCATTACTTTTCATTAGTAATAGAAGCCCCATTATATTTCTTTATATTTCTAGGATTTATATTAAATACTCATTGACTGTGCATGATTTAAAAATAACATAATTTTTATTTTGTGCTTTACAATCTGAGTCTTCTCTTACATGCATTATATACATACCTAGCCCTGCTTTTTATGTTTTCATTTTTCCTGCTATGTATCTTTTAGTTCCATAATTATAATATGCCGTGTATGATTTAAAATGTTTTTTTCAGTTTCATGTGATTAAATTTTCTTTAAAAGACTTTAAGATCCATGGTATACCACAATGCCATGAAATAGACTAAACTAATGGTATTTCACATACATCACAGAATTGACTTTGGCATGCAATAAAGTGTGATAACCATGATAATCAGAAACACAAAACAGTCAGTTAAATCATGTTACAGATAGTAAAAATAATCCCATTCATTACTTTTACATTTTAAAATATGACAAAATATGAGTGACAACTGTACTTTTTACCAAACATGCATTTTTATTTTAAAGACTATAATAAACGTATTTGTCAAAATGTGTAATTTGAAGGACAATTAATCAATTTAGTTCTATACTTGAAACTGTATGAAACTGGCTGTGGTATTTTTCATGCTCTATTTTTTTTTTTTTTTTTTTTTTTTTGATTAGTGATTTGAAAGACAGTGACATACTAATCTGATTTGATAGTGTGATTTCAAAGGATTCTTTTGAATGCATGTTATTTATCAAAAAACTGTTTTGTTTTGTTTTTAATGTGCCTTTTGACTATCAGGGCCTTTCAAGAGACATGTAAAACTGGAAAAATTTTACTCCCAATTCATTTTTTTCTTGGTTGATGACTACTTTTTACTAATTGCTTGATCTATGTCTCAACAAAGCAGAAGGTATACTCTTCTTGCAACTGGGTAGTTGATGTCAATGAGGAGTTATTACATTTTCTGTGAAAACAATAAAATCATAGGGTTCAATCCCAAGCTATTTCCCTTCCTACAATGTTTCCTTTGTAGCTAACTAGTTTAATCAGTTTTCTTAGTGCTTATTTTTAAAAAGCAATGTCTCTGGCATTTTCTACTTCAACGTAGGAGAAAACCTACCACAGAATGATCAGACTTTTTTCAAATCTGATATAAAAAGTTCTCTGCTGAGTATACATAATATTTATAAATAAATATATGTTATTACATAGAAAATGTAAGACTTAAAGACTTGAAATTTTAATGTGAAATATGTCAATTCAGAATCAATCCATTATATGTTTATGTCTGCTTAGAAACAAGTGAAAGTTAAGGAGAGATACATATTCCATATATTTGCATATGGATTACTTAATTGACACTATTAATATAAAGCTTAATAAATTATGAATGGTGATTACACTACCCTGAACCCACATTGAGTATATTAAAAATATAGAATTGAAATTCAAAATTTTGCGTAGGACAGAGGTTAAACTCTGGGTAGAAAATGAAATAGTTTTCTCAAGGGAATATTTACAACTGATTTAATTTAATTCCAATTGTACTAATTTTCCATGAGTTAAGCTACAATGTATTCTTATTTTTTAATGAAATGATGGAAAATTCTATGAAGTAGGGATTAGTTTGTTAGTTTCAGTCTGTTTTCCTATGGCTCTTCATTGTTGTCCTGGATTTCCAGGATATCATTTTTATTTCTTGAGTCTCATCAGTATATTTAAATGTATAAGTTTAATCAAATATACATTGTGTTAAATTTATATTGAATATTAGTTACATTTTAGATCTCAAAGTTTAGATTTAACTTACTTTTCCTTTGATATTTTCCTTCTGCTAAATAGTTTCAGATAGCTGTATGTTTTTTTCCCTTGAATTTTCTTTCAATAAATAAAATTATGTTAAATACTCTATTAGTGTTTGGGGGAAATTTCTGCTGTCAATAAGAACTTAAGATAGAAATAGAGAGATATTTAAATGGCAATTATATTTGCAACTTAAGATGAAAATTCATCATTTCTCTCACAAAAGCTTTTATAGACTCACTACTGCAATGAAATACAATTAGCCTATTAAAGATATTTGTTGACTTTTACATTCTTTGTGAGGGATCATTTATAAGATTGTGTTAAACAAGTAGGCACTAAAATCTTCCTGAATGAATTGTGATTTAAGAATTATGGCTCAAGTTAGTATCTATGGTCTTACGTATGATATGTGAAATACTTGACTGCAGATTAACAACTTGAACCTTATCGAGGATGACAGTTCTAATCACATATTTCACAGGGGCACTAGGCTAAATGTGGGTCTTCTGAGGGAAACAGATAATACTATTTGACAGTGATTTGAGTGAACCAATGTATAAATGGAATACTGAAAATTAACTTGCTTAGCATTGTTTTCTTATTGCCTATTTGGCTTAGTTTTCTCTTTCTCTTTGGTATTATATCTCTAACCATATCCGTGAAATTGTGAAAATGCAAATACAATCAACATTAACACACCCATTAACCATGTTTAAAAATCAACTCAACTGCTCCCTAAACTAAATATTAAAGTACTGTTTATTCTCCATAAGCTGTTTAGTTTAATAGTCAAATTAAGGACTTTACCCATATTCGATTTCTTATAGTACTTATTTGTCTGCATATCTGCTTCTGAAATGAAATTATAACCTTCTCCATGGCAAGGACTATGGCTTTTTACAAGTCTAAGAAATTTCAACTTACCTAGATTCTACAGAGATTATTGAATTAATGACTGCTAAATTAGTCCATGATTTAGAGCTATATTTAGAACAGATATTCAGGGAAACTAAGCAATAAATAGCAATGTCACCTTTCAGTTATAAAATCAATGAAATTTCACAGACAGAAGATGCCTCCTGTGTACTGAGAAAAATGAAGAGTCAACGGAACTGAAACATCAGTTTAACAAAAATTATATTTCTTAATAAAAGGGCAAATGTTAAGGTTTTTGCAAACAATCTTTATATGGTTAAACTAAGGAAAATGAAACTAATTCTGCATGTTTTGTGTTTGATTGTGTCATTATACAGGAGAATAATGCTACACAGAGTATTATGTTTAATTTTATATTAGGGAGATCATAAGAACTATAGCTAAATTCAAAGACTTAACTCCTTTCTAGAGTTTGTTTTAGTGCATATTTCTTAGGATTCTATCATTCACTATACTTGAAATGAAATATATTTAAACATGCAAATATTTTTCAAATTATATAATAATTAGATGTACATACACCAAAATTGTAACAATGGTTAATAAGGGAAAGTTCTATTTTTCCCCCTTCATTTGCTAAAATTTTTGATAGAGAAAAATATTCTTGTAAAATAAATGCTGTTAAAATAAAAATAAATTTTAAAAATAATAGGATATTTGTTTAATTCTGGGTAATATTTTAGATAGCAAAAAAAGATTCTTACACATATAACAAAATGATGAGAAAAATTAATTATCAAAATTAGAAACTTGATTAAAGAGGACTATCGATTTTTATTTTTTTATTGTTTCTGCTTTGAATTACATGCTTTAACTTCCCAAATTAACACAATTCAACAGGCCAATGAGCCCAAAATAAAAGTTTGTATAGTGCTACTATATGGCAACCCCACAAAAATTAATTTTGAAGTAAATGAACATATAAGTAATACCATGTGTCTGTTATAAAAAATGTCTTTCCTTTTTCGTCGATTTTGTTGTTTACAATATCATGTGCAAGCCTGGGATTTTGCATGTACTCTAAAGGCTTTTCAGTGCAGGAGTATCTGAGGTACTGGAAGAGGGCCCCTTCTGAATGGCCATCCCACACTAGGGCTGCAGTTCCTCACTCAGCAGTCCATTCCCTCAGGCTTTTGCTGCTTTCTCCACTTAGTCTTCTTTCAAACTATAAATACTCCCACAAGGGAAACATATTAGTTTGTAATATTTGGAGTTAACATTTTATCAGTTCACAGTCTTCAAATATCTAGCAAAATAAATTGAGGAATCACTGGACCTACTGGGAGGGGCTTAGGAACAGGAAGGAGAAGCCTGCAAAGGGAGGTATGGCATTTCAAAGACTACATTCATTTCACACTTTTCCTCAGGACAAGTGCAGATTACATATCCAGTACATAAGACATAGAATAAAAGAAATGTCAGGCTGCCAGATGTATGCAAAGGCTCAAAGAACAAAATGATATAGAGCTTCTAAAACAAAGGCCTAAACAATGAGCTTACAGAGAAGGGAGGACAATCAGAAAACACATGGATTTAACACATTTTAAAATGAAAATAATTGAACTTGAGTGTTCACATTAGTAGAAAGGGGAGAAAAGGAAAATTACATGACCAGATGCGTTTTTTAGAGACACAGAACCTAAAAAATGAAAATAGCATATCTAGATCAAGTAAGTCTGAAGAACTGCAATGAAGATATATACATAAATTTTAACGCGTGTTCCTCCGGCTTTCTCTTCTCTCCTCCGCAGTGACTCTGGTTGCAACGTGGCTTCTCTGTCCACTTTCTCCTTTCTGCTTATGTAGATTAACCGATGTAGGTTAATCTAGAGTAAGTTTTTCTTTGAGAGATGCTTTAGCACGCAAGTTCCTGTTTCAGACTGCTGCTGTCCACACTCTACCATTTTCTCAATGAATCATTTTAGTCAGTTTGTTTAATGTCCCTAGCAATTCAGTTTCCTTGAAAATAGGGATAATAGCAACAGTAAAAATATGGTATTTCACAGAATTGCCAGGAGGCTCACATGATAAAGACTATGTAAAACAATTTTCTGGAGCACAGAAAGCGTTAATGAGCGCTAACCTTTTGTGGATATGCTTGCTGTTCTTCAAGAAAGAAAAATAGTAAAGTTGAGAATCTTAATGTCTATGACGCTGTATTGCACCACGTTTGAAAAGGACCATTTTCAAATTATTTCCACTTCCTCTAATAAGTTTGCTTCAAGCCCATGCATATGCACACATCCATACATGCCGTTTACATAATGATGTATTATATTCAAATTGCTTCCACACACATCACTTCATCTGTTCTAGCCCATGATGAGTGGTAACTTACCCACGGTATGCGTAAATCTAGGTGTGACTGGTGACAGCTTGCCCTTTTCCATCCCTGTGCCTCTAACAACATGTAAATGGGCACCTTCTCACAGTGTGACCCAGGACTGAGAATAACAGTGCTTAATAAGCAAAGTCTTTTGTATTTCATTATCCAGGGAACTTTCATATTACATCAGCTATGAACAACACTCTTTTACGTGACATTAAGAAGAAAAAAACATTTTACTGTAGGTGCAAGATACCATCAGTTATAACAGGCAGTCCTATTTCAGAGATGTTAGATTATTTTAAAAAGCACCTTAAAATTAACAAAATATAACATCACTTAAAATTATACGAGATATTTCGTGTGTAGCTCATAAGTGAGCTGTTTCGTGTATTATAATGAAGTTGGACTTTGACTTTAACGTGAATTAAAATCTCCTGGAATGGTTGTTAAAAATACAGCTTCCTGAGTCTTAGCACCAGAGGTTTTGATTCAATAGAGCTAGAGGGCAGGAAGGGTGAGAAGACATAGGTTTTTAAACAAAGTCCTTAAATAATTCTATTTGTGATAAACATTGGTGTGGTGGAAAGAATATAAGTTCCTAATTTTGACCACTGTGTGACCTTGAATAGATGGTCTAAAGTCTCTGTGCCTAGCATTTCTGCAGACACTACAGAGGTCTGGAGTCAGTTTGCCAGGGTTCTCCATCACATAAGCTCCCTCAGTTCCCTTATCTGTAAAAGGGAGTATTGTGTTACCTAACTTATGAGCTAACATATGTGAAACACTTAAAACATCACTGACATATAACAAGCACCACATAAGTCTTTGCTCAGCAATAAAAATGGATGATAATATTAGTGCCCACCTCATAATGCCATGATTACTTAATGAGGCAGTGCATAGCAAGTATTTGGCAAAGAGAGAAGTGATTTTTTAAAATATATTGGCTTAATAAGGTAACATTTTTCAAAATAAATTCTTTAAAAATTCTTCTCAACACTCATTTCCTTTTCCTTGTACTATCTTAAAGATAGACAAGAAAGAATTTTTTATAATTCTTAATGCTTTTATTTATCTGACATGAAGAGTATTAGTCCCTAAATGACGTAAACTCTCTGGAATTACTTTAAAATGTAAATTATTTTTTGAAATTTATGATATAAAAATTTCTTACAAATATTTATAATTTTTATTTTTATTTTAGGTTATAAAAAATAAGTTAGGAAAATTAGATAATTTTTAGCGAATGAGCATGAGTTTGGCATTTTTCAAAAGTTACCATTGAGATTTACATATGTGTTTATATTCTAGACAGAACTGCTTCTCATTTTTTAAAATTAAGCTTTTATTTTGAGAAAATTATAGATTCGCATGCAGTTGTAAGAGAGAGTATAGAGACATCTTGTGTACACTTTTTCCAGTTTTCCCCAGTCATAACATCTGTACATGTGTGTGTATGTGTATTTAGTTATATATATATATATATATATATATATTTTTTTTTTTTTTTAATATCTCTTTCTTGATTTCAGAGAGAGGAAAGGAGAAGGAGAGAGAGAGAGAGAGAGAGAAACATCAATGATGAGAGAGTCATTGATCGAGCCCACAACCCGGGCATGTGCCCTGACTGGGAATCGAACCCCGATCGCCTGGATCCTAGGTCGATGTTCAACCGCTGAGCCACGCCCAGCCGGGCTCTATATAATTTTATCACATCTGTTGGTTCATATATATGCAATCACGGTAAAGATACACAGTTCAATCACCACAAGAACCCCTATAGTGCTGCCTTTTTACAACCATATCTGTTCTCCTGCTTCCCCTCCTCCAACCCATCCTATATGCCTGGCAACAACTAATCTGTTCTCCATTTCTTTAGTTTTGTCATTTCAAGAATGTTATAGAAACACTAGCATACACTATATAAGTTTTGGGTATTGACTTTCTACACTCAGCATAATTTCCTGGAGATTTATCCAAGTTGTAAAATGTAGCAATAGTTTGTAACTTTTTTTGCAGAGTAATATTGTGCAGTATGATGCATTACAGTTTGTGTGCCCATGCACCCATGGAAGGACATCTGGGTTGTTTGCAGTGTGAGGCAATTGCAAATAAAACAGCTATAAACAATCACGTACACATTGTGATGTGCAAGTAAGATTTCATTTCCACAAATGTTCAGGAGTGCAGTTACTGGTTGGCGTGATAATGAATGTTTAGTTTTATAAGAAAATGCCAAGTTCTTTTCCAGAGTGGGTGTACCATTTCATTTATCCACCAGAGGTGGATATTTCTATGCATCTTCACCAACATCCAGTGTCATCACTACTACTTACTCAACTATTCTGATAGGTGTGTAGTGACTTCTCATTGTGGTTTTGCATTTTCCTCATGGCTAATGAAGTTTGCCATCTGAATATCCTCTTCTATGAAATGCTTTGCAATGTCTTTTTCCTGCTTTCTAATTGATTTTTTTTTTTTTTTTTTTACTGTTGAGTTATGAGAGCTCTTTTTACATTCTGCACGTCATTGACTGATGGCTTTTAAGTGGTTTCTCCATGCCTGCACCTTGTCATGTCATTGTCTTCATATGTATTTTACAAAGCAAAAGATTTTAGTTTTGATAAAGTTTAATTTATTATTTTGTAGAGTCAAGTCTAAGAACTTGTTGTCTAACCCCAGGTAATAAAGATTTTTTGTTGTTCTTTTTATAAACAGTATTGTCCTTATCTTAAGATGTAAAATTGGACAAATTTTGTCCTATTATGTTAGATATTTTTATTTTGGTTCAAAAAATACTGATATCTTCTCATGGCAATGATAGGTGTAAAATAAAGAAATAAATGGAGCTAACATTTTAGATATTTTAGATATTAAATCTAAATTTAGAATTTTACGTTTAAAATTAGTTATATGATAAGATATGACCACTCTATAAAAACTTTCATAAGGATAAAGTTGCCTCTCTTCATCCCAAAACATACCCAAAGCTTATTTCTTTTAAATTTTCAAATTCTTCTTTAATTCTAGTTATAGGAATCATATCATGAAAAATCAGACAGCCATGCAAATAATCATGTATAAGAACATTATGGAGCCCAGCCAGCATGGCTCAGTGGTTGAGTGCAGACCCATGAACCAGGAGGTCATGGTTCATGCCCGGGTTCTGCCTGCAGTATGGGGCCTGCAGGAGGCAACTGATCAATGACTCTCTCAGCATTGTTGCTTCTATCTCCCTCCCTCTTCCTGCCTCTCTCTGAAATCAATAAAAACTTAAAAAAAAAAAAAAAAAGAATGTTATGGCGGTTTATGTGTGAAAGACTTGGAAACAATGTAAATGCCCATTTAATGGAGGGATTAAGTAAAGCATGGCTGTGCTTTGCCATTATGTACTCCAGCTGGGACACTGCAAGTGCAGCCTGACCACGGCCAACTGTGTGAGGGGTTTCTTCAGGAGCCAGGGCCTACCCATGAACTCTAGTTCAGAAGTGCCAGAAATTAGCATTACCCCTTATTGACCTGCACCAGCAGCCCTTAATCAATGCATAATGCCCCAGCTTTCTCATGCCTGTTCTACAAACACCCGGAGTTCCCCAGTGGGACCAAGTTCATTATCCACAGTGGTCCTTGAATTCAGAGCAATTTTTTAAAAATATATCTTTATTGATGTCATAGAGAGGAGGGAGTGGGAGAGAGAGAGAAACATCAGTGATGAGAGCGTCACCATTGATCGGCTGCCTCCTGCACACCCCTAACTAGGGATCAAGCTTGCAACCTGGGCATGTGCCCTGACTGGGAATTGAACCATAGTCTCCTGGATACTAGGTCAATGCTCAACTGCTGAGCCACGCCTGGCAGGGAGAATTCAGAGCAATTTTCATTGAAGCCTTTCCTTCCTGTATCACTTCCTCATATTCCTACTATAATTTCCTGGAATCCCCTTCCAGATAAAATATTGCACTGAAACTGTCTCAAAGACCATTTCTGAGAGAAACAAATAAGACAATGGTTAATTTATAGAACAGAGAACCAAGACTCTCTTTTTCAAATGGGCTCAAGCTTAATGCAACATATAAATATGTCTACTATATATTGTTAGATTCAAAACATACATAACATTACATGTAGTATATTTATAAAAATATGTATAACTTTTCCTGTATGGTAGGTATGGATTAGCAAAGTTTCATTTTCTATTTTATTTATGGAGTCTTAATTTTTTGACATTAAGTATATATTAATTCTGTAGTCTGGAAAAAAATCCTGGGAATAGAAAAAAAGAAGCAGCTCAGTGCAGAGAAAATTTTTGTTTAGTTTTTTTCTTGTTCAAAAGTTATCTTTTTCTAGATTATGCTGCTGGCCTACCAAATATAGCTTTAGGCATTCTACATGAAGACATAAGACAGTGAGGAAAGCCACCATGTCTGCCTGATGAAGCCTTAGACATATACTGGGACAGTGAAAGCAGGATCATTATCAAAGGCAGGATCTCACTTAATGTGCATTGGCAGAGGAAGTAGGGTAAGGTTGTAGAGTCCGAATATGCTCTACTTAATGAAGCATACTTTATTCAAACTTCAGATTGGAAATATCTAACTGAAAAGAAGTGAAAATCTTGTTTGTAAGTTAATGAAAATGAGAATATATGCACTAATTATGAATAATAATGAAGTGTTTCCATGCCAGGAGAAATATGCAGAATTTCTGTTTTAGAATATAATGTACATGTTCCTCAAATCTATTTTTTCACTTTTATGTTTTCCCTCCTGTACACTAATTATTCCATGCTCTCAATTATAGTCTCTCAACTGTATTTATTTGTTCTGGAAAATGGTACATTATATGTGAAAGTAATCCCCACCACAATGAGTGCATTTCCTTTCATCTTTCTGGCCTAGTTAACTCTGTTGATTTAAGCCTGTGCTAATGAGGCCCATCCTGGAGATTCAAACCCCATCCCAATTAGCTGTGCATAGAGAGATAAACTCCATGGACATACACGGATAGTCTCAGCCAAGCATCTGACCAATGCTTGTTATTGGTCAAAAAATGAGACTATGATTGTGTGGCTAAATAAATGGCTTCCATTATCACTATTAAATAAAAATTTCAAAACCTAGTTTTACATGTGTATTAGTAGTGCTGTGCCTCCAGTATTGCTTATGTGTAGAGTGGCATTAACAGTCATTATAATACAAGCCAGAAAATCCACCTTGATGCCTTCCCATTTCTCTCCCTCACATCCAATCCATCACCACAGCTTGCTGATTTTTGGCTCCTGGGTATATCTGAATCTATCTACTTGCTGCCACCTCTGGTGTGACTACCACAGACAGAGTTACCAGAGGATCCTGGTAACATAAGCATTAGCTTCTCATTGTGACTTCTATTTCTGATATTACCACTCTCAGTCATTCTTCACCTTTTAGCTTATACGATTATCTCAAAATATAAATATAAATTCACTCTTCTTTCTTAAAGCCTTTTAATGGCTTTCTACTACTTGCCAAACAAAAATTGACTTCCTTAAAGCAGCATAAAAAGACTTGCATGATCCAGCTTCTAGCCCACCCAGTCTCATCTCCTTTGTTCGCTGGATGCTGTTACTCCCCAGCAATCATATTACCTAACCTATTGCTGGCACTCATAAAATTAAGATGAAAAATGAATGAAATGAATAGTTATCTTACCATTCTCACTCTTGCTCATATTGCTTCAGACACAGAGCTTTCTTCAGTTTCTCCAATGCTGCCTCCAGACTCTAGGCTTTTGTGTCTGTGTTTCATGTGTCCCAAATAATCAACGCCCTCTTTCCCCTTTTCTCACAGTTCATTCACGATTTCAGTTTATACAGGTCTTCCTCTGAGAATCCTTTCTACATCATTTAGACCAAATCAGTTTCTTCTATTATGTATTCTCACTTTTTAGAGCATTTCTCAAATGTTTAATTGAATATTCGTGTATTTGACTATTTTGAATTTCCCTTACTGCCCAGTAAGCTCTACGAAGCCAGAGAAAATATGCTTATTTTGTTAACCATATTTTTAACTCAGAGCAGGCTGTCAGATATTTGTTAAGCAAAAATGAATGACTGTATATCCCCCGCTAGATTCTTTAGAGGCCAAGTCCAAAGATCTCCCCAAAGATTCATTCTCCTTGATTGTTTTATTATTTTTTATAATGTTCATCACATTTTTTTGAAATTTTGAAATTACCAACTTTAATACCAATGTTGGCAGATGTTTTCCTATTTGCCGGCTTTTCCTGATTATTTTGGATACCACCTATTGCCTGCATGCCACCTATTCCCTGTTCAATCTTTAACTGTAAATATTTTCCCACAGTCTATTTTAATTAGTCCCATCCCACTCGCTGTCAGAGCAATCCTTCAATGGTTGATGTCCAAATACACCTTGTTTTCCAGGCCTCCACCTTTGTTTTTTATGCTTTATTAGTCTTTTAAATTAAATTTATTGGGGTGACATTGGTTAGTAAGATGATTTAGGTTTCCAGTGTACAATTTTATGATACATCATCTGTATATTGCATTGTGTGCCCACCACCCAAAGTCAAGTCTCCCATCACCGTATACTTGGCTTCCTTTACTCTTTATTACCCACCGTCTGCATCCCTCTGGTAACCACCATACTGCTGCTTGTGTCTATGAGTTTCTTTGGGTTTTTTTCTTTGTTCATTTGTTGCTTTCAGATTTATATCCCACATTTGAGTGAAATCATATGGTTCTTGACTTTCTCTCTCTGACTTATTTTGCTTAGCATGATATTCTTAAAATCCAGCCATGTTGTCACAAATGACAGTATGTATTTCACTTTTTCTTATAGCTAAGCAGTATTCCATAGTATATATGTACCACCTCTTCTTTATCTGATCATATAGTGAAGGACATTTCAGTTGTTTCCATGTCTTGACCACTGTGAATAAGGCTGCAATGAACATAGGGGTGCATATATCTTTGCAAATAAACGTTTTCAAATTTTAGGGGTAGATAACAAGAAAAAGGGTGGCTGGTTCATATGGCAACTACATTCTTAAATTTTTGAGGCATCTCCATACTGTTTTCCATAGTGGATGTTACTGAAAAAGAGAAATTGCCAGCCAGGCCTGCTTCTTTTACATAGATTCAAGATTTATGCTGAGTACTACTCCCTATAATCCAAATCAGCAATCAACCTCCTCTTAATCTCTAAAAAACAAATTCTCCTGAATTCTCCATTTCATTAATTTGCTCACCAGCATACTGTCATTTTTCTAGTGAACAGTGTTTAACTATGTTCAAAACCTATAGAATCATCCTTGCCTCCATTTCCTTTGTGTCCTAAATTTGATCAGTATTGCCTCTTCACTTCTGTCATTTTTAATCTTTTTCAAACTCCATTCTGCTTTCACAGAAATGACTTAAACTTTCTCTTATCTAGACAGAGTAGCAGCATCCTAATTCATGTCATTGCACTTATGTCCATTACCATAACTCTGTCAAATTTGTCATCCTGAACAAAGCCCCACTCCTTTACAAGACTGCGATCGTCAACACATCCTCCCCCAACTCAGGGATTCTTAATGTCTACTTTTGCATACATACTGAGGTACAAATGCCTTTGTGTACCCACAAATTTTCTTAAGTGTTTCTAGTGTACCTTGCCAAATCACTGCAATTGCAAATTTACTGAAAAGCATACTTTTCCTAGAACATATTCAGCCTTTCTCAATTCTGTAAGGTTTATGTGACTATTTCACTTGACTGGAGTGAGTTCTAGGTTATGATCTTGGAAGAGGGGGAGGGGCAGGGGAGGGGAAGAAGTGCTATCCATTTTGAACATTCATGTCAAATGATACTTTTTCTACTTGATACCCTTCTTGAAATTCATAACACCTTTGGCACCTCTTTTATGAAATATTTCACTTTATTATAACTTTTGGGTCATTGTCTTGTTTCCTTAATAAAGACTGTAAGCTCCTTAAGGGCAGGCATTATTTCTTATTAATTTTATGTTCCCTGCTATGCCAGTTTCAGGAATTGGCATGTACTAGGTGCTCAATTAATATTTGTTGAATTAAACTAAATATGTAGGAAAACAAATTTATAAAATAGAAAAATATTCAAGAAATCACTGAAATTTGTACAATGAAACATATAGAATAAAGAATGTATTGTTCCTGCTATATCATTTTTATTATTACAAGATTTAATAATATTTATGTTCATAAGATTTAGCTGTCTTTAAATTTTCTAATAAAACGTTAATGTGATGTATCCAAATGCTCCACAAGATAATCATAACAATACCATACACATTTCATAGATCACAAAACTGCAGCATAAAAGTTTTATAACCTACTTAAGGTTACATAAGTAATAAAAAACACAGAACTAAAACCAGGGTTTTTCACATTTCTCCAAAGAGGGCACGTAAATGGCCAATAGATAGGAAAAGATGATCATCACTAATCATCAGAGAAATGCAAATTAATACCACAATGAGATATCACCTCACACTTGTCACAATGGCTATCATCAATAAAACAAACAAGTTTTGATGAAGATTTGGAGAAAAAGGAACCCGCATATACTGCTGGTGGAATTGTAGATTGATGCAGTAACTATTGAAAACAGTATTGGGGTTCCTCAAAAAATAGAACTACCATTCAACCCAGTATTCCCATTTCTAATACACTGTATACATTTCTAATACACATATATACTATATATGTACCTAAAGACACATATATCCCTATGTTCATTGCACCGTTATTTACATTAGTCAAAATATGGAAGCAACCTAAGTGTCCATCAACAGGCAATTGGATAAAGAAGAAGTGGTACATATATACAATATAATATTACCTGGCCATAAAAAAGAATGAAATCTTACCATCTGTGACAACATAGATGGACCTAGAGGTTATTATGTTAAGTAAAATAAATCAGACAGAGAAAAACAAATACCATATAATTTCACTTATATATGGAATCTAAAAAAAATTAATGAACAAACAAAACAGAAACAAATTCATAGATACAGAGAACAAACGAATGGCTGCCAGAGGGGAGGGAGTTGGGGATCTGGGTGAAAAAGGTGAAAGGATTAAAAAACTGCATATTAGTAGCTACAAGGTGTTATGGGGATATAAAGTATAGCACAAAGCCCTAATGGGTTTGGTTTGGTGGTTAGAGCATCAGCCAGTGGACTGAGAGGTCCCAGGTTTGGTTCCTGCCAAGAGCACGTACCTCAGGTGCAGGCTCAATTTGGAGGCATGTAGGAGGCAAACAGTCCACGAGTCTTTCTCACACTGATGTTTCTCTCTCTTTCTCTCTCCCTTCCACTCTCTCTGAAAAGCAATGGAGAAAATATCCTCAGCTGAGAATTAGCCAAAAAGAAAAACAATTTTTTTAAATACAAAAAGAAAAAGAAAAAGAAAGTACAGCATAGAGAATATAGTCAATAATATTGTAATAACTATGTATGGACTAAGTTGTAAACAAAATTTATCAGGTAGATCATTTTGTAATTTATATAAACATCTAATCACTAGTCTGTATACTTAAAACTGATATAATATGGAATGCCAACGGTAATTGAAAAACTTTTTTTTAATTTACAAAACAATAAAATAAAATCAGGGTCTTTCAACATTTGTGACCACAATATATCCTCTCCTAATCCCAGTATTATTTGTTTGCAGATATAAAAGGAATTGATATATTGATGGAATTTAGTGGTTTAACTTCTGTTCCAGCTAGAATTTTATGTGTAGAATATATTCATCTGAATGTTCTGAAAGATGATGGGACAAGAGAAAAAACTCTAATACAAAAAAGAAAGAATGCAGAAAAATAAAATTTAAATAAATAAAAAAAGAGGAAATGTCAATAATTAGAATGTATCAGTTAATTTCAAATATGTATATACAGAATTAGTAGTGTGTAAATGTATATATATCTATATTTGCATATATATGTATATGACACCTGATAGAAAATTCTAGACACATGATTACCTCTCCAACCTCATGACCTTAGAATAAGGATTTTATTGACTGTCTTTCAGAGTCCATACTCATTTCTTGACAATGAATCATTATTCTTATATCATGTAATAGCTCAAAGGAGATAAAATTGAGATTTATATTCTCATTAAAAATAATTATGTTTGAGATTATCTGTAATACATCAGCATAAAATAAGGTTCATAAAGCTGCAACCAGTTTTATTTTAGTATTATTTGTACATAGATATTTGCACTTGAATAAGCCAGATTCACATCCATTGTGACACTTTGCAATGTGAACCTAGAGTCACATTGGAAATTGTGTACAAGGAAGACATGGTGCGTAAACTTCAATAGTTGGCTTCATTCATCCTTAGCACTGAATGCAGGCTCAAAAGAACTGGAAATACTATAGTGGTAACATGAAATATTCTGATACCAAAAAATGTATAAAAGATTTATTTTGGACACACTGAAAATAATGGGTTTAAGTGCATGCAAGTGCATTGATGCTGCTAGGAAACAGCATGACTTACCAAGAAAGAATTTTTTTTGTAATTCTCCCCCAAAAAGAGTTTGTTTAGAAGTAATATGGTTACCTCTATCTGGCTATAAATATCAAAAAAGGATTTCTGGAATGGTAATTCTATGTTGAAATTGAGTAGAGATTAATGTTTACATTTAAAATTAATAATTGAAGAATTTCATGCCTCTTCATAAAAGGTTTTCTAATATTACTACTGTAATTTTTTTAAGTAGATTTATTTTCTATTTTTAAGAATTAGATTAGAAAAATATTGTTTTTTACAAATAGGTAAAAGCAGTGCCCTATACAAAATGTAATCTCTTCTCTTGAAGAAAAATTATGTTTTAAAGAATGTTTAATGACAAGGGGAACATTTCAATCTTTTAAAAGTAGTTTTAATAATATAATTTGGTTTGTCTAATATCTCAGAATTTTTTTAGTCATTTTTTATTTTTAATTACAGTTGGCATACAATGTTATATTAGTTTCAGGTGTACACTCAAGTAATTAGACATTGTATAACTTAATGATCATCCCAATAAACCTTGTACCTATCTAATACCATACATAGTTATTAGATTATTATTGACTATACTCCCTATGCTGTATTTTACATCCCCATGACTATTCTGTAATTACCAATTTGTATTTCTTAATTGCTTCAACTTTTTTATCCCTCTCCATAACCTCCTTCCATCTGGCAACCATAAAAATATTTTCTCTACCTATGAGTCTACTTCTGTTCTGCTTACTAATTCACTTTTTTTACATTCAATCATTGATTGATATGTATTTATTGCCATATTATTGTTCATATTTTTCATCTTTTTTTCTTCTTCTTCTTAAAGAAGACCCTTTAACATTTCATGCAATACTGGTTTGGTGCTGATGAACTTTTTTAGGTTTTTCTTGTCTTAGAAGCTCTTTATCTGACCTTCAATTCTAAATTTTAGCTTTGTTGAGTAGAGTAATCTTGGTTGTAGGTCTTAGCTTTTCATCACTTGAACATATTTTGCTAATTCGTTCTGGCTTGCAAAGTTTCTGTTGAGAAGTCAGGTGACAGTCTTATGGAAGCTCCCTTGTAGGTAACTAACTGCTTTTCTCTGCTGCTTCAAGATTATCTCTTTGTCTTTGATCTTTGATATTTTAATTTTGATGTGTCTTGGTGTGGGCCTCTTTGGGTTCATATTATCTGGGACTGTCTGTGCTTCCTGGCCTTGTATGTCTATTTCCTTCACCATGTTAGGGAAGTTTCCTGTCATTTTTTCAAGTAGGTTTTCAATTTCCTGCTCTTTCTCTTTTCCTCCTGGCACCCCAATAATGCAAGTGTTGCATGCTTGAAGTTGTTCCAGAGGCTCCTAACACTATCATCATTTTATTGGATCTTTTTCTGTTCTGATTGGGTGTTTTTTGCTTCCTTATATTCCAAATATCTGTTTTTATTCTCAGCTTCATCTACTCTATTGTTGGTTCCCTGTAAAAAATTCCTCACTTCAGTTCATATATCCTTCATTTCTGACTAGTTCTTTTTATGGTTTCTATGTCATTTTCTATGCTATTGAAATTCTAAGTTCACCTACTCTTCCCCTAAGTTCATTGAGTATCCTTATAATCACTGTTTGAACTCTGCATCTAGTAGATTGCTTGTCTCCATTTTGTTTAGCTCTTTTTCTGGAGTTTTGTTCTGTTTTTTCATTTGAGACTTTTTTTTGTCTCCTCATTTTGGCAGCCTCCCTGTGTTTGTTTCTATGTATTAGGTAGAACTGCTACATCTCCTGGGCTTGATAGAGTGGCCTAATGTAGTAGGTGACCTGTAGGGTTCAATGGCACAGCCTCCCTATTACTTGTGGGTTGTGTACACCCTCCTATTATAGTTGAGCCTTGAGTACTGCTAGCATGTCAATTGGAGGGATTTACCCCCAGGTCAATTGGCTACAAGGACTGGATACAACCACCATGGAGAATCAGCTGTGAAGGGGTCCACCTCACAGAGCAGG
Source organism: Miniopterus natalensis (assembly GCF_054644295.1). Classification (NCBI taxonomy): domain Eukaryota; kingdom Metazoa; phylum Chordata; class Mammalia; order Chiroptera; family Miniopteridae; genus Miniopterus; species Miniopterus natalensis. The sequence continues at coordinate 105,168,229 of NC_142081.1, forward strand.
CCTTACTTCAGTGGGGCTCAGGTGTCTGCTGAGTCCAACCCTTGAATGTGTCTCTTGTGGAGCTGGTTGGGTGGTGCTTTGATGTGGTCTGAACCTGTCCACCAGGTGTGCTGGCTCTGGGACCTCCTAGGAAGTGCAGGACAAGGTCAGTCACCCTCTGTGTTCTGCCCACGGCTGCCAAACATGTGCTACAAAGTGATCTGCAGATGGCTGTTACTCGTACTGGTATTGGAGGTGCTCAGGAGAGGTCAAACTTCAAATCAAAGCTGGCTGTTGCCGGGCCTGGAGCCACTTAGCAAGAGATGAAAGGCATGTTGAGGCCAGATACTGCTTGTTTGAGAGATTTTAGCAAAGTCAGAAGAGAGAGGCAAGGCAGGCCATTCTTATGGAAAAGCCAACAGCTTAGGTGGACCCAAAAGTTGGGTGCTATGGGGCCCTCAGTGAATCACCAGGGTGGGTAAACAGCATTATCCAGGTTGGTGGAAAGTGCCCCCTGCTGGACCTGTGGGGGGAGGATTCAGAAAAGGATCAATGGCCTCTGCCAGCACCTCCTTTAGGGAGAAAGCTTCTCAATCAGCTCTCACCCTGATACCAGACAATTAAGCTTCTCTCTTTATGTCCCTGATACATTTGGCACTGCTGCCTCCGCCCTGGAGCTCAGAGTGATTCTGATTAAATCTTTCATAGGCCCTTTAAGAAGAACTGCCTGGGACTCCTGCAACCCTCCATCTCACTCAACCACAATCCCTGCAGGTTTTCACAGGTAGGAGTTATGGGGACTTCTGTTCCTGGCACTAGAGCCCTGGGCTGGGGGACATGGTGTGGGAGAGAAACCCCTCATTCCTCAGGGGTATCTCTAACAGCACAGATATCCCCTTGGATTTTAATCTGCCACATGTGGGTGTAGAACTAGTCTGTGTGATTCCTCATCCTTTTTACCAGTTTAGATGTGACTTGTTTTTTATATCCGTAGTCATAAAACTTACATTCAGCTAGATTTCAGGCAGTTCTGAATTATGGTTGTTCTGCTGTTTATTGCAATTTTGATATCAGAAGTTTTTTGTTGTTTGTTTTCTACATTTTAATTTATTTTCTTTTTTTATTATGAATTGGTTGAGGCGACAGCAGATTGATTGCTTTTATTAACTAGAGTATAAGTTTTACATTTTAGTTTATTAAGTTTATAACTGTCTTTATGCTTCCTTTTTACTTGTAGATCCATCCTTCAAACATGAATTAATTCAGCACATCTATATAACATTCTATTTTGAGCCAGGCATGGAGCTAAAATCTTAGAACACAATGTGAACACTCTTGAAGATACTGCCTGTTATTAATATTATCAATTTAAATTTTGGGTTTTGTCTTTTTTTTATATCAAATTTTTTTTGCATTTTTGCTTTTTTTATTTTTAATGTAACCTAGTCTCAGTCTAGTGGGTGGTCAAAGACAGAAATTAAACCTTAAGTAAATGATGTATGTACATGCTTATAATTGATCTATTTAATTCTCAGTAAATATCTTTTAAATATGTCCCACTCACTTAGTGTTTCTACATCTTGATTCCACTCTTGTTTTGAAAGTAGCATTACTATTTTCACAGGCAGTTCTTAGAAAAGCTCAAAGGAATTTGCTGATTAATGCAGCCTCTCCTTACAGTGTGAAACGGCTATCCTGGCCAAAATGGGGTGGTGACAAGTGAAAGGAAGGCAGTAACCTATGAAGAAAGGGTGCTGCGAGACTGTGAAGGTCAGTCAGTCAAAGAGCCCTCTCTTCTCTCAGTACTGATATTTTACAAAATTTTAAGTAAAAGTCATAAAGTAAATATATTAAAAATTCTGAAGATGTAACATAAGCAAACTTTTTGTGAAGTTACCTTGAAATGAAACTTAAATTTAATTTAAAAAGGAATATACTTACCCAGAGCTCAATAAAAATGATTATGCTCTGCAGTCAAATGAGAAAGGAACTATAATTACAGGGTATTTGGTGAAGTATGTCCATTTCTAAAGAAGCTATTACAAGCCTGACTTTTCTTATCTTTAAGTGAAGTAATACTTATCTGATTAGCTATTGCAAACAAACCTTCCAGAACTGACGTGCAAGTACAAAAAAAGAATTACCTAAAAATAAAATAGTTGGATTCAGAGGACAACTTATATTTTGTTTTGACTATTCCTGTCCCCAAACCGAAGGAATTGCTATCAATTTCAATCACTATGTGAAGTGGCAGCTTTCATAGTGATAATGTAGTCAAAGTTGTTTAATTTTAATTTAATCAATTATTAAATAGTAATAAAATGCTTTTCTTCACAAATAATGTAAGAGGCTTCTTTAAGGTGATGAATGCTTGAATGCATCTATTCATATACCCACCCATTCATTTAACAACAACAACAAAAATAAGTGACTTCTATGAGCCAGTCACTGTTCTGTGTACTGAAAACATAACAACAGAAAGAGACAAAAATACCTAGTCTTATAGAGCTTATATTCTAGTGGAGTAAAAATACAACCATCACCGCTGCCACCACAAACAGCAACAAACCAACAACAACAAAAACTAAACTGTGTTGTATGTTAAACAGTTACAAATGCTACAAAAATTAAAAAAGCAGGGGGAGGGAAGTTTTGGAATTTTAAGACGTTGCAATATAATTTGCCCTTAATAGATTTGGGAATGGTTTAGAAAATAAATTGTTGATCCATGGTAAAGCAAGAGTGAAAAAAGCATCCATTCTCTATCAAACTACCAAACAATGAAAATTACCTGAAAATTCTTCTTTTCTCTTTTCCCCATAATAGGGGAAGCAAAAAAAAAAAAAAAGAAAACTAAGAATTGCACATGTCTGGAACTGATTAGAAACTAAATAGCTCTCAAATGAATTTAAAAAGCTAAAATTTATTTTTGATAAACAGAATTTTAAAATATAAAATCTTGATATTGAACTTCATATTTCAAATATAGAATCTTCATATTAAAAATCACGTGTGCACCTATGATTACCATACAAATCTTTCTCTTGCTATATGTCACATTTTGTTTTAGAAGATGGATAAAAGGTATTATTTTCAGATAAGCTCTCACTTCTTGGCTATAGAAAATTCAGAGACACATTTAAGCCATATAAGACTTCTGATGTGTCAAATACATTTAGAAAGAAGATAAGCAAGACAAAAATCTAATTACTGACTACTTATGATAAGCAGTTTAAACATTATATTATCATTAGCTTACATTTAGAAAGTTTGGATCTTGATAAATCTGCATTGGTTACTTGAAAATATAGTCAACTAGTTACCTTAATGACATATTGCATACCAATTCAAAGCTGAGTATCTAATGATTTTATAAACTGTTCTATAATGACCATTCTGTATATGGGCTTAAATGGAATATACATGTAAGTATGGGATGATTTTTAAAATTTTTATGCAAACAAAATTTTGGTCATGTTAAATATAGTAATCATATTTAAAATTTCATTCAGGGTAATGTTTGGCACAGAGTGTAATTTAACAAATATTTTTAAAAAGTGATCATTATTTAGGAAATATTTTTCAGGTAATAAGTATTATACATACTTTAGTTTATTTAATATGTAAGATAACACTATGAATTAAATATTATTACTATGTCAAATTTAAAATGTATACATTATGTGAAGTAAGGCCAAACAGCCTGGGTATAAATCTCAGCTCCACTATTTACTAGCTGTCTGATTATACTTATTTACTTTCTGATATGCCTCAATTTCTCCATGTCCAAAATGGGGATAGTAATAGTGTCTATCTCACAGACTAATATGAGAATTAAATGAATTAAAACATGTAAAGTTTGCAGAACAACGTATTCACACAATAAGCACTCAGTGTATGTTATCTGCTGTGATGGTGGTAGTTAACGTCACGGGTAAGGAAGGACCTGAAGCTAAATAAGCTAATATGGTGTAACTAGAAAGCAGCTGAAGGAAAGCACAAACATCATCTCTTACCTTCAAATCCTATATTTTTCCAAAGTCCTATGTGACCTATTGCAGTTTGGGTGATTGAAAAGTAGAGTTTCTCTAGATGTAGAAAAAAATTTCCATAGATGTGAGTGTGTCATCAGTAAGCTCTATAAATTAAAATTTCTATTTCAAATTGTAATTTTGATTTGAACTTTTCTCTTATTTTGATTTTAAAATTTTGAAATAATTATTTGAGATTTCATTAGTTTTCGATGCCTGTATGATTATTACATTAATGCACAATCATCTTTAAGAGAATGGGTTCAAGGATGTAATATCTTGATAGAAAAATAAAAAATTATTTTGCAATGTATGTGAATATTTAATCACCATGTTGTACACCTGATATGTCAATTATACTTCAATTTAAAAAAAATGCAAAAAAGAAGCACAATATATGTTGATTTAATTTTATATTTTTTTATTTGTATTAATTAGAAAGGAACCATGAGCCAAAAAACTGGCTTGACATTAGTGTAATATTACTTTTCTTTGCTTACTTCTCTTTGACTTTATTTTGGGGCTAGTTTGTGATGGGGTGTATTTAGAAAGAAAGCATTAGCAGCAACTCATCATTACTGTCAAGCATTCTAACCTTCAAAGGGTGTGACTGAAGTAAAGGAACATAAAACAGCACACAACTATCTTTCCACTTTCCATCATTCTTTTCCACAAAATTCTGACCTGAAAATCCAGCTCATATTCCTTCTTTATGCATCTTCCTGATCGCTTTTATTGGCTTCGATTTTATCAAGTTCTAGTTCACAAAAGTAGATAAAACATAACAATTCTGGAAAAACAGTGGTTCAAATGTATAGTGTCCATCATTATAAACAGAGGCGAACTTGAGAAGAACTTTGTGTTTCTTAACATATCTTTTCCCCAGTGATGTCTGAAAGATGCCTACCTGGAACAGTAAGGTAAGACTACTCTCTATTTTTATTTTTAGGTGAAAAGGGGCTCCTACCTGTGTCCTCTTCAATGTGTAAAGTTTCAGCTCTCTCTGAGTTCCTTCATCTCACGAGGCCAATATTTATTATACAGAAGGAACAGTGTCCTATTAAAATTTGGAATGTAAGCAGTGATTTAAAAGCCATCACTTGAAGTTTTTATTAAAATCTTCAAATATAAATTAGATATTATTTATTTATTCTGACCAATGTTTTTGGTTTTGTCTCTCCCCCCACCTTTGGTCTCTCTTTTCTCTCTCTTTAAAACACACATGAATGTAAGAAATATACATATATATACTTCTAAATGTAATCACTCTATAAGACCCACTTAAATACATATTCTTGTATTATTATTTATTGTTGTGCTCGCGGGACGCGAAGAAAACTCGGGACACGGAGAATGTAGGATTTAGGCGGAGATGCAGAGAGTTGGGGCTCTGGAGGCGCTGCAACAACCCTCCTCACCATCCAGCGATTTTTACTGTGAGCTACAGAAAAACGGGTGTGAGAGATAGTGATCAGTAGGAACTATAAAATGCGCATAAACAAATGGCTTTGTTTTATGCTAATGCTTCACATTTGTTCTTAAGGCCATAACCCTCCTGGGGGCAAGCTTCCCAGATCGATAAGGATCTGTTTTCAGTTCCTGTCAGAAAGGTCTCCCTCGTTTTCAAGGGGATTTCTGCGATTCTGGGGAAGCTTGCTACCCAACTCCTTCAGAGTTTGTTTGTTGTTTGCTGGCCTTTTCCTACAATTTATTATTGTATTATTTTCCACATGAACAATTGTAAACCAACTTTTGCCCCATCCTTTATATAATTTTGCTCATCATGTTTTCCTTTCCAAGATATATTTTTTTCCTGCACAAAATGACCTCATCCATACTTTTACTTCATTCATCTCAACTGTTAGTTTTGGTTTTTTTGAATATATATTTGTTGATTTCAGAGAGAGGGAAGGAGAAGGAAAGCAAGATAAAAACATCAATGATAAGAGTCATTGATCAGCTGCCTCCTGCGCACCCCCTGCCAGGGATCGAGCCTGCAACCTGGGCATGTGCCCTGACCTGGAATCAAACCTGCATCTCCTGGGTCATAGGTTGATGTTCAGCAGCTGAGCCACACCAGCCAGGCATCAATTGTTAGTTTTCAAGAAGCTGTCCTTCACTAACTGTTGCCCACTAAAATTCCTTTTCTATTTCATGTTTACTTGGGCATGTTCCCTTATCACTTAGCAGCATAGTTTGTTATGTTGTCTTGTTCTAATTCAAAGTTGATTTTTATTGATTTGGATCTTGGCAAATGTTGGACATGCTGTGGTTTACTACAGTGAGAGAGAGAACCCCTTGAATTCTGTACAATCTCCTATAAGAGTGGACACTGGGGAGGCTGATGTTCTTGCAGGGATTGAAATCCAATCCAACAACCAGAATGTAATCACTGTATAAGACCCAATTCATGTTTTCCTCTTCCATAATACATCTTCTCAGCTGACCTGGTTTCAACTTCCTGCTGATTCCAAAACAGAATGTATAGTCACCTAAATGGTTTTAAGTATCTCTTTAAACATCTATCTCCTTTTGTTTGTGGACTCCTTTTTCAAATCCTCACCTCAAACTAATCAGTGTCAGGCACACAGTACTTACCAAATAATTGATTGTTGAATTAAATCCCGTTGAATTAAAGCACAAGTAAAGATCCAGTTGGCAAGTATGTTAACTTGGGGACAATCCCCAGAAATGTGAGCCAGGGTGTCTTGAGTCCTCTGCCTAATATCAGTTTGATATGAAACTGAGTTTAGAGTTAGTTGTTCCCCCACTGAAGGGAAATGAACACTATAGAGCAGGACTCTTTAAAAATATGTTTAAAAAAAGCTATGAAGTTGGGAAAAAATATTGAGAGAAAGGAAAAGAATGAGTGGTTTATAGTGTCCCAAAGAAGAGAAGACATAAGGACAGATGTTGAATGGTACAGATGATGAGCCCTATGGATTCTGCTGAGCTGTCCTGGAGACACAACCAGTGCTCAAGAAGCCTAAACTGTTTTGAGTATTTGGGTCAGTCCTTGTTCCCACTGTTTTTTTTATTGTCCTTACTGAACCTCACATCCTTACAATAAATCATTATTTAATAAAGGCTTCCTCAGAGAATTTCAACTTCTTCCAGCCAAAGACCTGGCTGAGAAAAGTGCTAATTTATTTAATCATTTGACAAATAATGCTACACATGGTGTCGGATTCTAGAAAGGCCACTATAATGTGCATGATGTGCTTCTAATACTTGCCTGTTAAGGGATAATTCTGATTTTAGTATCCTTATTCAAAAATTTAGTATCCAGTGTTATATAGACTGATGACTAATAACTTCTTTTTGAGTAAATAATGAGATCCACTGATTTTCTATATTTATATCCTTTCTCCAAATCTGAATTGAAGTAATTAAATAAAATATAATTAACTGAAAAAATGGTTTGACATAATTCCAAAATTATAAAATTATTTAGTACAGATTATTTTCACTTAATGTGTTATAAACCCAAGGGCAGAAATTATGTTTTATTTATTGATCATTTACTCATTTAAGCATTTCTTAAAATATGATTCAAAGACTACCTTCATCAGAGACACATAGAGTGCTTGATAAAGTATTTTGAGGCTCCATGCTGAATGAATCAGAAATTCAGGGAAATGGCACCCAGGGATCTGTATTTCACAGACTCCCCAAGTGAAACTTATGCATATCACAGTTTAAGAGCCCTTGTCTGAAGCAGAGAAGCACTCACCTGCAGGGCTGTGCAATATTATTTCAGCCAGGATGACTTAGCACTGAGACACTGACGGTGACTGAGGACTGTCTTTCCAATTTAGGTTCCTGAATAGTAGGGAAGATATATCTTTGTTGTCTCCAGGTCCCACATTTGGGACATAAACAGATGAGATTTCTAGGCAGATTTGCCTCACTCTACTGCAACATGGATGGAGCAAGGAGGTTCACAGAGAGGAATGCAATGTAAAGATGGGGGTCAGAAGATGCAGCCCAGCCAAAAGAAATCCCCAGTGAGAGACTGTTTATAATTGAGTGTCTTCTCAATAAGGTTTTTGCCTTTCTCATTGATTCTGTAAACTACAAGATAGATGAGAAATGATGACCACTGTAAAAAGGACCACAACCTCATCACCTCCAGTGTATGGCTGCCCATCTTATGAATCAAGGAATCAGGTAAATTACTATGGACACTCAAAATCAAATGGTCCCCTTTCCCTCTTTCTTCTCTTGTCTCATCACCTTGTATTAAGGACAGATGAGAGAGAGTTAAAAGAAGCAGATTGAGTACTCCTACCCCTCAATGTGAGCTACTTGGACCTCACCGGGCCCGCCATGGGCTAAGAGCATTAAGTCAACCACAAACCTCTGTTTTAAAATATGTAGGATAGAATCTCAGTGTCTGAATCTGTTCTAATAATGCAAGGTGAGTAACAACTTATGAGATAAGACTGACATATCAAAAAGTACTTCTGATGCCCAGCAAAATTGTAGTAATAGAACATAGTGGATAACAATTACAAATAAAACCATTTAATGTTTACACATGACTGAGATGAAACTCTTTACAAAGCATAGCAAAATTAACTGATTTTATTGTTAGGCTTAAAAACTGATTCATGATCCATACAGGTTACCTTTAATGACAACAATATAATAGATGGACGCCATATCTCTAAGGATAATAGCAGTTTTCAAGCAATTCTAAACCGTGAATTGAAAACAGCAGTAGATAGCTCCCCCTCAGGATTATGAAGCCTGGTTTACCTCTCACTGACTAATTAAGAAGTGAGTACCAGGAAATTAGGATGCCTGAAAACATGCTGAAATCTGCTGAGCTTTTAGAAATGAAACATGGAGGGTAAATTGGATCTTGTGTAACACTTGTGTATGCTTGGGGAAGTGCATACCTTAAGGACGCTTCTTCTCTGATTGTTACTATGACAAAGGTGAGTGACACTGTAGTGAGAGATAATGAGGGGCTTTAAATGAACCATAAAGCCAGTCTATTGTGAAAAGCTAATTACTTGGCACTAGCGGTTGCTTATGATAACAAAGTACTCATTTAGTGCAACATAGGAAATTAAAATTATGTGATTATGCCTTCAATTTAGGTACAAAACTGACTATCCCTTTTCGATTACAAAAATTGATACCTACTTTGACATTGTGGATTGAATAATATCTCATTAACACCTTGCCAACCAAAATTGTTAAATATTTAACTATGTCAGTGATTCAGGAGACTACATGAGGTTCTTAAAGTGGTAATTTGGTTAAATATGAGAAGAAAATAAAAGCAAAACAATGAAATACTAGAGTATATGTATGTTGTTTCTCTTATTGCAGGGAAGAATAAACTTTACAATTTGAAAAGAAACAAATCTTTGGCAACATCCTTTAAATTCCCATTACTTAATATTAGATGGCAAAGGGGTTTATTACAAGTTTAAGAGAGCATATATAATTCTAATGGCTAACCATGTAATTCTTTGAGTACAAATTATTTCTTCCTAATCATTACTATGAGAAAATGAAAGCAAATGAACTACTGTATTAGCAAAACAAGTGCCAAATTATTAAGTGCATTGATGATTTTAGGCTATTGGAGTTCCACTTAAAGCACTGGAATAGCAATTTATTAAATGGACTCAAGTTGTCTGAAAGATCTAATGAACGTCATGAAGGAAAATACTCAATAGCTTTATTTCCATTTGGATCATCTGTGTATTCAAGATGAGCAGAATTGTGGGAATTAAAAATTATCATGGAGAAATGAAAAAGAAAAAAATATACTTTAACATAAGCAACTTTGGAATTGTATTTTCTGGAGACGTCTGAGATTCAAAAAGACTTCTTTTTTAGAATATTACATTTTGTAGGTTTGATGTGATAAATTATAGCCAACAAAGTCAGCCTTTTTGGAATAATTAAGGTTAAAATTAAAAATTGAAAGCCTTGGCCAGTTTTGGGCTTGATCCCCAGTAGGGAGAGTACAGGAGGCAGCCAATCAATGACTCATCATTGATATTTTATAATCTCTCCCCCATCCTCTCTCTGAAATCAATAAAAATAAAAATTAATAAATAAATAAAATAAAATAAAAGCATTTAAAAAAATAATCTTGAAATCATATCTGCAAATGATAAACACTGGAATGTGAAGGAAAAAGAAAAATCTGTTCTATACATGAGTAAGAGATAAACATTCAAGGTAATCTAATTAACAACAAAAAAAATACAGTTGACTCTATGAACCTAATGTTAACTTATATAAAGACATGCAGACACAAGAGTATAAATACAGCATACATATTGAATATTTAAAGTATTTTTTATTAATTTGGTTTGTTTTAATTTAATTTTAATTCAGGCTTCAAAAAAAAAACACAAAACACCACAATCTTCAGAGTTTGCTTTTTTTTTTTTAATTATATCTTTATTGATTTCAGAGAGAGAAACTGAGAGGAGGAGAGAGGAGAGAGAGAGAGAGAAGAGAGAGAGAGAGAGAGAGGGAGGGAGGGAGGGAGGGAGGGAGGGAGGGAGGGAGAGGGGGACAGGGAGAGGGAGAGAGAGAAAGAAACATCAATTGATGAGAGAGTCATTGATTGAGCCCTCAACCCAGGCATATGCTCTGACCGGAAATCAAACCCTGATCACCTGGATTCCAGGTTGATGCTCAACTGCTGAGCCATGCCCAGCCTGGCAAGAATTTGCTTTTCTAACTGAAAATAACTTTCAGAATTATTGATACAGAATCTTGCAACTAGCTATCTTTATGTAAATCTGTTTTGAAATGTGGTTATAATTGATGAATATCATGAACACATTTAATAATCAAGTCTCTTTCATGAATATTCCTCAGTTATAGCTGTATAAATTCATGATATATTGAGATCCAAATGAATTTAAAGTCAATTTTATCTAGATGCTTCATTTCATTGTTTAGAAAATTTTCCTGTGTTTTTTCTATACAGAGGACTCTCCTGGGATATTTCAGGTAGTGATATTAAGGACAAATATGATTATGAGTCCGTGGGTTTTACATACATCTGAGAGAAACCTCTATGTGGTTGGAGACTAGAATTTTTTCTGAATGCAAGGCTTTGGTAAGCACCTGGGCAGCAAGACTTCAGGATGTGAGCGACAGTGTTTCCCTTTTACAGTAGCTCAACTGTTCTCTATATGTCTATTTCTGACTGGATCTATCTGGGTCTCTCTGTTCCTAATTAGCTCCTATTCATGCAACAGATATTTGTTGATTGCCAACTAGGAGTCAGGGTCTGTTTTTGGCACTTGGAAACATCAGTATAAAAAGTGTACGAACATCAGTGAACCCAACAGACTTCCTAGGGTGTTTATTGTAGTTGTGGAAAGACTGAGGATAAACAATAAATGTAATTTTAAAAAATAAATTATATAGTATATTAGAAGGTGATACATATTACAGGGTAAAAAAGTATTTATAAATATACATCTGGGCAAACCAATTTGAAAGCCTGGTGTTACTTCCTTTGGCACTGAGAGGAAGTTCAAGCCAGATGATCCATAAGGGAAACTCCACCATGGCTCTACTTTCTAACCCCAATAAAAGCTCAAACTAGTCATCCTTCCATTGTATCTCAAGACATTTTTAGGCATGTTTGGGAGCCCTCCATGTTTAACTCAAAAGCTTCATTATGTTAGTAATTAATCTAATCAATCTCTTCATAGCCTTTGGGTGTTTGTGTGGTGTCATCAATCTTGACATCCTAAGAATTTTGGATGGGGTCCATCACTCCTCCGAGGAGTGAACACAGCACCAGAGTCATATTCAAGTTTCTCACACTGACAAATAATTTCTTTTTCATTTCAGGCAAATTAGGCATTTTAGTTCTTCATGAATATCTGTGATATTTCTTCCAAACCACCAAACATGACCAGGACATTAGTTTTATTATGTTTCATTAAACTATATCCTATATCTTCTTCTTTTTGAGCCTTCTCAGATTATATGTAGTAATGTTATTAAATCAATTTCTTTGAAGTGGACTATGGGAGGTGCTAACCCATGGAAAACCTGCAATGTGAACTGCTCCCAAATATATGTCCTTTTTTTAACAGCTATTAACATTTCAATGCTTTGCTTCCAAATATATGTTAATATCACCAGACATTTGTAAAGATTTTCTTTCCTCCACTCCATTTCCTTCTCAATACCATGAAAGAGCAGACAAAAACCGGAATTTCTCAGATTGAAACCTAAATTTTGTTTTGTTTTCTTGTTTCTTTTCTTTTCCCCAGTGGTTGAAGAAAGAGACAACATCCATGAAAATGGATGTTGTCCCTTCAACATGTCCCAAGCTAACACAATTCAATCTTAAATTACCCCATGCATTTCAGTATTTCATATGTCCAAAAAGAAAAAAACAGAACACATAAGAATATTAAATCAATCTAGCATTCACAGCTTTAAAATATCACAACCAAATATGCAATAGTCAATATCAACACTTATTGACTGAAAAATTTTACAGCAACATGAACATTTAAATTATTTTATTACTAGTAGTAATTTTTATTATTAATAGTAAAGATTGTATCAATTATAAATGATCTGGAAATTGTGGAGGGGAGAAGCTGAAGTATCTATTCATCCAAAAGACTCAAACTAGCAAATATAAGTTAGATTAAGTAAGCCAAAGTCATATATATTTTAAAATACCACTTTATAATAATTTTTGGAAATTTGCCTATTCCATATATATGGGTAAAAATGTTAATAGATATTTGAGGAACTGAGTCAGCTCTATTTTAGGAAACACTGGATTTTTTTATTCCCTCCAAAACTAAGAGTTCAGTTTTTAAACACAAGTACTTTATTCTAACTTTTCTTCATTTATGACATGATGACATAAAAACTTCTTTCCTAATAATTATCATGTATGATAAACCACTCTAACCACATTTTTTACCCATGCCTGTGATAAAATAAAAAAATATATGTTTGACTTTTGTCTCTGGCACACAGCTCCTAAAACTGTTGGAAACTTTTCAGCAATAAGAGACTTGGCTGGACTAATGAGGTGACTCTTGGCTGTGGGATTTCTATTAGTAAAACGGGAAAATTCCTCAACCTAAAAAAAGGCATTTATTAAAAATTCTACATATAATAGTGGAAGTCTTTCCCCCTAAATCACTGAAAAAAGAAAGGGTGTCCAATCTCACCACTTCTATTCAACATTGTACTGGAGAACCTAGAGCCTGTGTAATGAAGCAAGAGAAGGCAATAAAAAGCATATGTTTGAAAAAGAAGATATAGAACTATTTCAATTCACAGACAATATGATTGTCTATAGAGAAAGCTAAAGAATTTATTAAAATAGTTGTTAGAAATATTAAGTAAGTTTAATGAGGTCAATATAAACAAGGTAAATATACAAAAATAAATTATATTAAATATAATAGCAATGAGACACTGGAAATTGAAATTTAATAAACAATAATGTTTATAATAGCACCAAAAACATTAAATACTTAGCTATAAATCTCACAAAAGATGTACCTGTCTGTATACTAAAAATTACAAAATACTGATTAAAGAAATTCAAAAGATTGAAAAAAATGAAAAGATTTATAATTTGTGAATTGGAAGACATTTGGGGGGATTTTAAAAATCTCTAAATTGAGCTCTAGATTTAATACATCATACTCACAATCCCAGTGGGATTTCTTTTGTAAAATTTCACAAGCTTATTCTGTAATTTACATGAAAAGTACAAAAGAACTGTAACATTTAACACAGTTTTGAAAAAGAAGAGCAAAGTTAGAGGATACACAGAGTATGATTTCAAGGCAATATTAATCAAGTGAGTGCAGTAAGGTAAAAGCATTGGTACAAAGATCAATGTAACAGAATAGGGTATCCAGATATGTGCCCACAAATATAAGGTCCATTGATTTTTGGCAAAAATGTTGAGGTAATTTAATAATGAAAAGATTAATCTTTTCAACATATAGTGCTGGTGTCTGGTTATAAATTATTTATAATCCAATTGCATACAAAATACATTCATTCTCTTCCAAGTTTGCCAAAAGTCTTATCACACTATATAATCAGCAAAAATTCCATAACCTTGTTCTCTATATCAGATTTAGACAGATAAGCTTCTTACTCAATTTATTTATTTAGACACAGTTACTGAAGTATAACCTAAAATATAAAGAGACACACTGCTCACCTATATTCAACATACAATCATAGGACAGTGATAAGATAACTCAAAAATTATTTACAATAGGGAAAGTGGGAGTCACATAAACATTGATCTATATTAACTCTGAAATATATCCAAATAAGGGTTAGAAGTTTCTTGATTCCAGTAAGCGTCTTAAAAACCTTATCATTTAATTGAGAAGATACATGCAATGACACATTAAATTTTTCAGGCCTTTTGAGGATCCAAAAGCCTCATTTCATTTTCTACTGTCTTTTTTTAATTTATCTTTATTTTTGAAAGTATTACAGATGTCCCTTTTTTTCCCCCATTGATCCCCTTCACCCTGACCTGCCCCAACCCCATGCCTTCACTGCACTATTGTCTGTGTCATGGGTTATGCATATAAGATCTTTGGTTGTCTTTGTGCCCTTAATTTCAAGTTCACAATGTTTCATGAATATAATTCTCCTAAAATTCATGGGTCCCCTGTGAATAATTCTGTGGTTCACTTTATCTTCAAAACCCAAACCCACAAACCTTTTAAAGATAACATCTCTATACCTAGCACTTTTGATAAAACAGTGAAGACAATGCCCATAAGTTTTTAAAGCCTTTCATTTGAAGTGAGGTTTAGGTGGTTGTTCAAGATGGCAGCACAAGTAAACATGGTACTTGAATCCTTCCACAACTATATCAAAATTAGATCCAAACTACAGAACAACCATCATTCAGAACAACCTGAAATCTAGCTTAAAAGAAGTCCTACGACTAAGGATATAAAGAAGAACCCACATTGAGACTGGTAAGTGGGGCATAGACGCAGAATAGACTGGCCCCACACCTATGTGTCGGGAATAAAAATTGGGAGGGATATCTCATCTATGGATGACCTCCCTGAGGAATCAGGGGTCCCAGACCCACACCAGGCTCCCCAGACCAGGGTTCCAGTGCTAGGAAGAAAAGTCTCCATAATTTCTAGCTGTAAAAGCCAATGGGATTGTGGTTGAGTAAGACGAAGGCTGCTGAAGTCCCGGGAGTTCCTCTTAAAGGCCCCACATGGACTTACTCCCTCTGAGCTCCAGCACTGGGGCAGCAGCTGTAAAGGCACCAGGGATATAAAGGGAGAAACTGAATTGTTCGGCATCAGGACGAGAGCTAGAGTGGCAGCTTTCTCCCTGAAGGAAGTGCTGGCAGAGGCCATTGTTTCTTTCTGGGTCTTCCTCCCACAAATCCAGCAGGCAAGCCATAACTAAGTGTCCATCAACTTGGCTATCACTGTTCACCCCACCTTGGTGATTCCCTGAGGCCCCACCCCACCCAAATTTTAGGCCCACCTAAGATGTTTCCAGTGGCTTTTCCATAAAAAAACTGTCTCTCTTGCCTCATGTTTTATACTTCGCTAAAATCTCTCAAACAAGCATCATCTGGCTTTGGCATGACCTGTACCTCTAGCTAAGTGGCCCCAGGCCTGGGACTAGTGGCAGCCAACATTGGTTCACAGGTTGGCTTCACCTGGGCACCTCCAAGCTTATCACAAGTAGTAGATTTGCAGATCCCTTTGAAGCACATGCCTGGTGGCTTCAGGCAGGACATAGGTGGCAGCTAACCCTGACCTACACCTCCTGGGACTCCCCAGAGCCACCTACACAAGCTACACACTCAAGGGGCACCAGAGCTCCACTGAAGTAAGTCCTGCTCCTTGGGGTCTACCCCTGCACAGATCTTCCACAGTGGTCAAAACCAGTCCTTGCAGCTGATATTCCCAATAGCAGTCAAGGCTCAACTACAAAAAGATAGTGTACACAGCTCACACTGGAGTGTACCTGAAGTGCTCAGCTCAGGTGACCAGGGAGGCTGTGCCACTGGACCCTACAGAGCACCTATTAACTAAGACCATTATACCAAGCCTAGGAGATGCAGCAATTCTGTCTAATACATAGAGACAAACACAGGAAGGTGGCTAAAATGAGGAGACAAAGAAACATGTCTCAAATGAAAGAATAGAACAAAACTCCAGATAAAGAAATAAACACAATGGAGACAAGCAATCTACCAGGTGCAAAGTTCAATGAACTGAGGGGAAGAGTAGATAAACTTAGAAGGTCAACAAAAGGATAAGAAACAGCCCCACTTGGTGTGGCTCAGCGGCTGAGTGTCAACCTAGGATCCAGGCAATCAGGGTTCGATTCCTGGTCAGGGCACATGCCCGGGTTGTGGGCCCAATCAATGATTCTCTCATCATTGATGTTTCTATCTCTCTCTCTCCCTCTCCTTTCCTCTCTCTGAAATCAATGAAGATATATTTACAAAAAAAAAAAAAAAAAGGATAGGAAACATAAAAATTGAGATATAAAACAAAGAAAAGAATCAACCAAAAATGAAAAACATATTAACTGGAATGAAGACTACATTACAGGGAATAAACAGAGTAGTAAATGAAGCAGAGGATTAAATCAGAGATTTGAATAATAAGGAAATAGAAAACACTCAATCAGAACTGCAAGAAGATTTTAAAAATCCAAAAAATGAGAATAGTATAAGGAGTCTCTGGGGCAACTTCAAGTATACCAACACTTGCATCATTGGGGTGCCAGAATAGAAAAGAGAGGGCAAAGAATTTAAAACCTGTATTAAAATAATAATAATAATAACAACAACAACAACAAACTTCCCTAAACTAAGGAAGATAAGACCTTCAAGTCTAGGAAACTTAGAGTCTCAAACAAGATGAAACCAGAGTCTCACAATAAGATGCATCATAATTAAATTGTCAAAGTTAAGGACAAAGAGAGAATCTTAAAAGCAACAAGAAAAAAGCAATCAGTTAGCTATAAGGGAGCTCCCATAAGACTGTCAGCTGATTTCTCAGCAGAGACTTCTTAGGCCAGATTTTAAAGAGCAATTCATTTTATGCTCAGCTCTCTCTCAGGACTACTGTCCTTAGAATGCAGTCACTAGAGTGGCAAAGCACAGATCATATGGAGAAATTTCCTGTAGGTGTTCCAGTTGGTAGCCTCCACTAAAGTCATACCTGAGAGCCAGCATGAACTGCCTTATGTATGGAAGAAGTAGACTTGGACAAGACTCCAGCCCTGGCCACCATCTGACTGCCACCTCTTGAGAAGCTGTGAGCAAAAACACTCACCTGCATCATCATACCCTAGAACCATAGAATGCATACAGTTAAAGAGAATAAAGCCAAAATATAGATGGACATAGAAATAGGAGTTGGAGAGATAATCCTGAATGTATTTTAATCTGAAGGTCTGATCACCAGTGCCTTTCCTTTACCTCTCTTATATGTACCAATACCATGTCCTTAACAATTTATCATAAAAGATAGCTCAGGTTGAGTCTTTGCACTTACATACAAACCTCATTTTTTCTTATGATTCTCTTTTAGTTTTAATTTTCTGTGTTAATAACAAATATATTAAAATTAAGGACAGAGCAGGAGAATGATAAAATGACAATTGATCGTGATAATGTACATTAATATTGTTACAGAAGAAAAAAAATATTAGAGACTTAGCTAGAGTTTACATAGAACAAAAGAACACAAAACTTATAGGTATTAATCTTTTCTTTCTGATTGGGAGAAGGCAAGCTAAGGAAGTGCTGGGCCTTGAAAGGAGAAAATGTTGAAGACTGCTTTTCTTGAGGCTAACAACAAAAAAATCAAAATGCTATAAAAGAATTGCAGACATATTAGGACAAATTCCTAAAATAAGCATCACTTTTACTTTTTTTCCTCAAAAATCACCAAACACAGACTTAAGGAAAATAATTTTGTGAAAGCAATAATGAAAAGAGAGGGATGATGAAGAAAACACAGAAGCCAAGGAAGAAATGGTGCCAAGGCCATAAGAGTTTCACAAAAGCTCTGTAAGAAGTGAGTAGAAAGTAAAAACAGATGCAGAAGCCAGAGACCTTAAATGGGTACATTCAACAGTATTTACACACTAGAAGCAGAAAGGTTTGAGGCAGAACATCATAAGTCTGAGAAAACCTAGAGAATTAATCTATAAAGTGAATTGTTCTATAGTGAAGCATAGGCTTTCATATTTGTTTTTGTTCCTTGTAGTTTTTCCAAAATTTCAGGTGTGTGTATGTTTTTAACATATAACAATTTTATTATTAGAAAAAATTAAAAGCTACATGTTGCCTGGCCTGGTGTGGATCAAAGGTTGAACATCAACCTAAGATCCAGGAGATCAGGGTTTGATTCCCCCTCAGGGCACATGCCCAGGTTTGGGGCTTGATCCCCAGTTGGGAATGTGCAGGGGACAGCTGATCAATGAAGACTCCTTCATCATTGATGTTTCTATCTTACTCTCTCCCTCTCCCTTTCTCTCTCTGAAATCAATAAAGATATATATATATAAAAAGCTACATGTAACTCATGTCAACTCCTGAGCTAAAACCCTTAGCACAGATTATAGTTCTCCTCAGTGTACAGTTTAATGTTTATCAATGATAAGGTTTCTCTTAGAAATTTCTCCTGGAAATAAGATTTCAAATTATGTTTTTTCACTCATGTTAGTATAATTATTCAGACCTGTGTCTTGTATTGTACCTGTATATAAGAAGAAGGTTATGTTCTTCATAGTTCATTTATGCAACAATAAAATGATAAAAAAAAAAAAAAACAACAACAACACAGCAGCAGTGACAGGCTCCATAGAGATAATATGTGTTCAGTTGCCCTTGTAGAGATGCGGTCCTCACCTGAGGTGTGGTACAGAGACAGTTGCTCCTTATAAAATTGTGAAATTCTTTAGCATAATGAATGTTTAGATGTCAGTCAGAAGCAGTTCACATTAACCTGACCTTGCCCCCAAGGAAGGGACTGAATGGACCCTTGAGGGGCTTCCAATAACCTACCTAGCTGACTGTGGCAGTGAAGGGTGCCTTTGCTGGAATCTCCTGGGCCAGTTTCTGCTTTAGAATGGAGAACCTTGGATGAGAGGAACTTAGCCTTCTTGCGCTTGAGACCATCATCAGCTTTGATGAAATTTTCTGAGTAATTTTCTCCCTGTATTTGTTACATGATGCTTAATATTCTTTACATAGACTCACTCTTTTTAACTTCAATAAATCTACTTTATTCTTTCATCTTAATTTATTTTATTTTATTTTTCCATCACCATTTTCCCCCTCTATGTTCTCTTCTACCTCTACTCATCCCTCTTGCCCCCTCTATCACCACATTGTTTTCCATGTCCATGAGTTCTCTCTCTCTGTTTTTTTCTTTTTTGCTCAATTTATATTAAAAACAATGTTTGATTATATAAGGAGATTTTCTGAGATTTCTCTAATACCTCACAATGCAAAATTGAACAGCATTTTAAAAAAATATTTTATTTATTGATTTCAGAGAAGGAAGGGAGAAGGAGAGAAAGATAGAAACATCAATGATGAGAGAGTCATTGGTGGGCTGCCTCCTGCATGCCCCACACTGGGGCTCAAGCCCAAAGCCCAGACGTGCTCTTACCAGGAATTGAACCTCCATCTCCACCACTGAGACACACTGGTTGAGCTGCACAGCATTCTTTATGTTTACACCTTTATCTTTTACTCATCCTATTGCTTTGTCACTCGTTTTACATTCATTTTGCTGTATGTGACTGTGAGCTGCTTATTGACCAGAACTTTGGCTCCTCTTGCCTTCTCTCTCTCTTTTTTATTCTTGGCAACTTCACTGCCTGTTGGTACTAGAACTTGATAAGTGCTTAAAAAATATCAAAAAATAGTTCAGAAACTATTAATAAGGCTGAAGAGTCTCTCTTTACTTTGTCAGAAAGTGAGTAAAAATGATCACCTCATATCCTAACAATGGAGTAGTAGGTATTGTATTGTGGATCCTGCTGGGGGTTATCAGGTAGAATAGAAATGAGTGTCTTTCATTTTTTTTAACTATGCTATTTTATATTCTGAGGGATAAAACAACTTAGGTTGGAGAAAATTGATGCCAATACAAATGGTTCTTGTATATAATAGTGCTAACATATTGTGTCCAGTAATATATTGCTTGAATATATATATATATATATATATATACACACACACACACATATATATATATACACTTACAGTATATATATATACATATAATTTTATGTATATTACATATATCTAATATATATAATATTTTAATTGAACCCATACTGGTTCTTTCAATTTAAAATTAAGGAGACAAAATCTCTGAAATGCATTAATTTTATTTTTTAGTCATACTTTTAGCTTGAGTCCTGCTTTCATCTTTTGAAAATTATACTTTATCAACTCATATAAATTCTTCTTAAAGGCTATAACTTCAAACAAAGGCAAAGGTGCATCTTAGTAAGAGAAAGCTAAAAATATTTACAAGAAATGATTGCTCAGTTTAGTCAAGTCTGCAGTTGCCGCTTAGGATTGGTGGCTGCAGGGCACTGCTATGTTGGCCAAATGCTGACCTGTCAAGTGTTAAGGGGTGATTTCTCCATATATACTATGTAGCAAAATCAGACCAGAACAGCAAACCAAACCACGGAGGAGTACAGTGATGTGGTCAAATACCTCTCTTAACTCTTTCTAATGTGAGTTCTCACAGTGTAACTCTCCTGTGATCACGGAGAACTGCTGTGGGAGCAAAGACTGTAATTAGAATAACTCAAATTTTGAGACTTCAGCATAAACTAAGCACATAATAATAAATAATGAAGTAGTTAGTCCTTTTGTGTTAATTTTAAGAAGTATTTGTATATGACCCTTTCTCAAAAAATAAAAATAAAAATGTTATGGAGTGTCTTTAAAAATTAAATGTGAAACTACCATTTCACCCAGTGATCCCACCTCTAGGAATATATCCTAAGAAATCTGAAACACCAATCAGACAGAGTATATGGCCCCCTATGTTCATAGCAGTGCAATTTACAATAGCTAAGATCTGAAAACAGCCCAAGTGCCCATCAGTAGATGAGTGGATAAAAACGCTGTGGGACATTTACACCATGGAACACTATGCAACTGTAAAAAAGAAGGATCTCTTACCCTTTGAGACAGCTTGGAGGGAGCTGGAGAGTATTATGCTAAGCAAAATAAGCCAGTCAGATAAAGACAAGCATCACATGATCTCACTCATATGTGGAATCTAATGAACAAAATACACTGATGAACAAAATAGATCAAAGACAAAGAAACAGAGAACAGACTGAGGAATCTCAAAGTAGAAGGCAGGGGTGGGTGGGTGGGAAGAGATTAACCGAAAATTTTACATGCATATATGCATAACCCATGGACACAGACAATAGTGTGGTAAGGGCCTGGGGCAGAAGGGCAGGGGGTGGGGCAGGTGCAAAGTAAAAGGGGTCAATGGGGAAAAAAAAAGGACCTCTGTAATACTTTCAACAATAAAGATAAATTTAAAAATCAAAATACTATAATTAATGTTTTTTTATGTTTTAGATATGTATATGTGTATATAGAGCAATAAAATGCATTTTTCTGAAAACAAAGGGTCCAAGAAACAGGTAAAAATAAAAATTTTCTTAAATTAATATCTGGTGAGAAAATGCTGGCTGGCTTCAAAGGCTTGTTTGATGTCCAAATATTATATCTGCATCAATGAACACAATCCAGAGTTTCCAGAAACTGTTAGCTAGGTCACCTGTTTATGATTGCCTCTCTCTTTTTCTCATTAAAATACCCATGAAAGTGTCAGAAAAGTTAAATGACAAGCACATAAACAAACAAACTGTGAGGGTTCTTCTCTCAAATAAATGCACCTGTTATGATATAATTCTGCAAATATAGAATTAGTCTAAAAATGTAGGATCATGTCTACACTGAAAGCACTTGAACAGCCATGCCACTTGTCCTGCAGGTCTGTGCTCCAGATGAAATAACTCTTTCCTTAAGTGAAGTGACAATAGGCACTATCAATATCGGAACAAAATGGGCACTCTGTCAGCTATTAATTGAATAATAATGTGAATTGCATTAATAAATGGTTGAAGAATACAAGCTTTGGAGTGAAAGAATCAGGAGTTAAAATTAAGGTCTTCCATTGGCTAACAAAAAGATCAACCTGGGAAATTTACTTAAAATATCTATCCTCAGTTTCATCAACTGAAAGGTGGGTATAATAATACCAATTTTATATAATTCTTTTGACATTGTAATAAAATGGTGTGTACAGTTTACTCAGCACTGGTACTCAGTGTTTTACTAAATCTAATTCCCAATGATTAGAAAGATAATTGCAAGCTACCATTAGGAAGGTGAAAAACACCAATTTAAGGACCCTAATGGAAACATCTAAAATATTTTTTTAAATAAACAAAAGAGAGCAGAAAAGACTCAACCCTTAACTAGAATTTCCACAGAAAAATCATGAATATTTAGAAAAAATAACTTTTGTCTGTTCATGTATAAATATAGGAAAATACCAATCATGAATTTAAAAAAAAAATGCTTTGAATTTTGCTGCAAAACAATTAGAATTATCAATGGAACAAACTAATAAAAGAATTGAAGCTGCGTAAAATTTGATTTATGACAGAAAACAGATTTTCAAAATATGGAAAGCATCACAAAGGGATAAAAAAATCAGCTAGAATATGAAACACTGAAAGCATGCAAGGCAAAGCATGGAGATATACATGGTGAATGATATGAGTGCTTTAAGGAACTATTTAAACCAACAAAACAGAATTCTAAGTCAGAAAATAACTGATGTCCATAGAGGATAAGGAACTGAGGCTACAATTAGAGAGGGCTAATTGTCTTAGGTAAAATTAATTATGAGGAAACAATAGTGAGACATTATCTAGAGAAAATTCAGTTCACTTTAGAAAATATTATCACTACATGAAAATATTATCAATGTTTCTTCTGCCAAAGACATCAGAAGTGAGGAGAGCTTCAAATGCTTGTTTAATGTTCCAGTCACACATGCACTTAGGGGTTCTTTTTTCCTGAGTTATAGGCAGTTTTATTGCAATGTGACCACATATAAATTTATAGCAATTCTAAGACCTATATGCTCACCCCACAAGTCATTGCCCTCCAGAAGCAGGCATTCCTGCATGTTAGCAAATTTATCAGACCCAAATAGCATCAGGTTCTGGAACTGATAAAGTCGTTAACAAGCTGTTAACCTAAAAATGAGAAGCTAAAATGAGAGAGAACAACTGTTTATTTAGGATAAAAAATAATTGCAATTCTGGGATCACAAATTCAGACAGAAGCCCAAATAGTGTCCCAATTACAGGGTGAAGGTAAGGGATTTTATGAAAAAAGGGAAATAATTGCATGAGTAGAAGAAAGAAATTTCTATTGGTAATAATCACTTAGTTGCTCTTTTGTTGTTCATGGCTGCATACTGATTCTATCATCAGAAAGAGAGTTCGCCTGTTTTTTAATTGTTTTTTCCTTAAAGGAGCTATAGGACAACATTAAATGTAACAATATTCACATCATAGTAGTGCCAGAAGTGGTCAAAAGTAAGCAAGGGTTAGAGAATCTGTCTGAAGAAATAATAGCAGAAAACTTCCCTAACCTGGTCAAGGAAAAAGTCACACAAGTTCAGGAGGCACAGAGAGTCCCAAACAAAAAGAATCCAAAGAGACCCATGCCAAGACACATCATAATTATAATGCCAAAAATTCAAGACAGAGAGAATATTAAAAGCAGCAAGAGCAAAGCAATCTGTTACCTACAAAGGAGCTCCCATAAGAACTGTCAGCTGACTCTACAGGCACGAAGGGAATGGCATGAAGTATTCAAGGTAATGCAAAACAAGGATCTGAAATCAAGTCTACTCTATCCGGCAAGGCTATCATTCAAAATAGATGGTGAAATAAAGAGCTTCCCAGACCACAAAAGAGTTAAAGATGTTTATCCCCAACAAACTAGCATTGCAAGAAATATTAAAGGGACTGCTGTAATTAGAAGTAGAAATAGAAGTGTTGCAAGAAATGTTAAAAGGACTGCTGTAATAATAATAAATAAACACAAGCATAAAGAATAAAAATGGCAATAAATGAGAAACTATCACTAATAACCTTAAGGACTTTAAGGGAGAGATCAACAGCAATATAGTCATAGTCAGGGACTTCAACAGCCCACTGACTTCACTGGATAGATCTCCCAGACAAAAAACACAGAAACAGTGACTCTAAATGTCACGCTAGAGCAGATGGATTCAATTGATTTTTACAGATTTCCCCCAAAAGCTGAGGAATATACATTCCTCTCAAGTGCACATGGGTCATTCTCAAAGATAGACCACATGTTAGAACACAAAACCAGTCTCTACGAGTTCAAGAAGATTGAAATCATATCAAGCATCTTCTCCGACCACAATGGCATGAAATTAGAAATCAACTACAGTAAAAACACTCAAAAACATTCAAACACATGGAGGCTAAATAACATGTTATTAAACAATGAATGGATTACCAATAAGATCAAGAAAGAAATAAAAATCTTTCTGGAAACAAATGAAATGATCACACAACAACCCAAAATCTGTGGAACAGAGAGAAAGCAGTCCTAAGAGAGAAGTTTATAGCACTACAGGCCTACCTCAAAAAGCAAGAAAAGTTTTAGTAAACTATCTAGCCCTACAACTTAAAGAATTAGAAAGCTCCCCTGTGAAGCCATCTGGACCAGGGCTTTTGTTTGCTGTGTTTATTTTTACTGCTGCTTCGATTTCATCAGTTGTTATTAGCCTATTCAGGTTTTCTGATTCTTCCTGGTTCAGCTTTACCTGATCTCACTTGTATGTGGAATCTAATAAAATAGTTTGAGGAACAGAATAGATCCAAAATCACAAGCATGGAACAGACTAATGAATCTCAATGAGAAGGTGGGGGTGGGGGAGTGGGTGGGGAGACATTAATCATAGAACTTATATGCATATATGCATAACCCATGGACACAGACAATAGTGTGGTGAAGGCCTGTTAGGGGTGGATGCTGGTGGAGGGGATCAATGGGGGAAAAAAGGGGGAGGGGGATACCTGTAATACTTTCAAAAATAAAGATAAAATTAAAAAACAAAACAAAAAATTTAAAAAAAAAAAAAGGAAGAGGGTCCACAATCATCAATGCCTATGATCAAGCTATGTGCTTTCCTGTTAGCTTTGCAAACAGTTGTTTGAAAGACAATGTTGGTTTGTTCCGGTCCAAATATTTTGCCCAGTTCAAACATTCTAAAGGTTTAAGGAGTAAAGTATAAAAAGTAGTTTCTCTGGAATGGCTGCTCTGGTTCTATTTTTAAAATGCTCCACTTGTGTCATCTTTCACACAGGAAATAATATCCAAAATATATAAATAATTCATATGACTTAATAAGAAGAAAATAAACAACCTGATTTTAAAATAGGTAGAAAAACTGAACATACATATTTCCAAAGAGAACATCAAAATGCCCAACAGGCACATGAAAATAAGCTCAACATCACTAATCATCAGGGAAAATGCAAATCAAAAGCACCAGATATCGTTGCACACCTGTTAGAATGGCTATCATCAAGAAACAGGAGACAATGGGTACTGAAAGGATGCGGTGAAAAGGGAATCCTTATACATTGATGGTGATGTAAATAAGCCCAACCTCTATAGAAAACAATGTGGAGGTTCCACACCAAAATAAACATAGATCTACCATTTTATCCAGCAATTCCATGTCTGAGTACATACCCAGAGAAAATAAAAACAGGATTTCAATGAGATATATGCACTCCCATGTTTTTCACAGCATTTCCACAATAACCAAGATACAGAAACCATTCAAATGCCCATCAATGGATAAATGGCTAAAATAGATGTGGCACTTGTGTATAAGAGAATTATTCAGCCATGAAAGAGACGGTTATACTCCCTTTTGCCACAATATGGATGGACCTTAAGCACATTATGCTAAAGAAGGTAAGTCAGACATAGGAAGTCTACTGCATGACATCACTTATAGGTGGAATCTAAAAGATGTCAAATCTGTAAAAAACAGAGTAAAAAGGGGTTGAGGTCAGAGGATAATTGTGATGATATCTAAGGGTACAGACTTGTAACAAATAGTAAATAAGCCATAGAGACCTAATGCACAGTATAATGAATATATACAGTAATATTGTAATATAATTATGTAATGTAATATTTATCACTACAATGGCAATCATATTACAGTATATGAATGTATCAAAGTAATACACTGTACACCTTAAACTTACACAATGTTATATGTCAAATGTATTCAATTTAAAAAAAAAACAAAATATCAGGTTTTATTAGTCACTCTTTCAAATTTATCCAGAGTAAAAGATGGAGTTACTTAAAAAAAAATGCTGTCTATTTTAAAAACCATTCCTTACAAAAAATGCTGTGTATTTTAAATATTCCTTAAATATCAATATATTTTATAAGATTGACCACAAAACACCTCTAGGACCATGTCCTGTTACCAATGGCTTTGTTCCTATAAGTGGGATTCTATTTAAAACTGTGCAGGTTGCCTGGCCCTGCGTGGCTCAGCAGTTGAGCATCAGCCTAGGGTCGAGGACATCGTAGTTCAATTCCTGGTCAGAGCACAGGCCCGGGTTGCGGGCTCCATCTGCAGTGGGGGCCTGCAGGAGGCAGCTGATCACTGACAGCTCTCTCATCATTGATGTTTCTATCTCTCTCTCCCTTCCTCTCTGTGAAATCAATAAAGATATATTTAAAACAAAAACAAAAACATGCAAGTTGAGTACTTGCTCTATCTTCATAATTCTTTTGGTGAATAAGTGAAAAATCAGAATCAATGCTGAAACAATTATCTATGCTTTGTGCATACTTTAGGTATCTGTGGCCCTTCTAGGAGCAGGTTTAATAATATTTGCATTCTTTTGCTTAATCAAAAGATATGTAAGTATAAAATATTTATTTCAATGTAATTTTAAAGCATAAAAGAAAACTCCACATTTCCTGTATCAAAATTCAAAATACAAAATAGACAAAGAAAATCTTAAAGTTAATCATAAGATAATATGATACACTATGCAACTTTGTAACAATCGTAGATACTTGATATTAGTAATATAAAACACTGTGCACTTACTATCTGTAAGAAATTATATATTCATTTATTTCTCACTATTTCTGTAATGTAGGATCTGGTAGCTACTATTTATAAACTTGGGGATACACTTCATTTAAGACTTTTATTTTAAACTAATTTCAGACTTACAGAGAGTTGCAAAAGTAATACAGAGTTTTCTCTTGTATTCCTCACTATGCTTTGAAGGTTAACATCTCACAAAACCACATTGAAAAGAAGTTCCTAGAGGTAATTTTAAAAAAAGTCCCAGATTTGGATAGAACAGAAACTTTTTTCACATTTTTTTCCTGAGAAGAAGATATTTCTATTGAACTCTTTAAATAGTTTCTGAAAAATTTTCACAGAATTTAGACGTATCTCATGAAGCTAGTTATCCACTCATCCTGTGTATCTAATCTAACAAGGATTGTACAGCTAGTGTTTTTGCCCACATGGGATATCCCTATCAACAGCAGACCTTTAAATTCCCCTTGTAAGACCTTATCCCTCGAATGTAAGATTGAGAAAAGAAATGTATACATACTGATTACTAATTTATGAAGAGTTTTTCTTAATGAGAGGAAGGGAATTAGTTTCCAAGCTCTCAAATAACATGTATACCATTTTCTGGATTTATATGTGTATGATGCAAGGGCAAGACAAAAGAAGAAATAGCCTACATTCTCTCTTGGAAAATTACCTCCTCTTTTGAAAACCTCTGCGGTGGCCAAATGATTGGATGAAAACGTATTTTTTCAAGTGTGGTAGTTTCTCAATCTTTGCTTTTGGTAATATCGAAGAATCATTATTGTTGGTTAGCCAACCATGAACAATAATTTAATAATAAATATAAATTTTTAATGTTGTGAATATAATAGGTTAATATAATGATGCACTACTAATTATTCTATACTATTTTATGCTAATGTGATATTTGACATTTAACTGCAAAGGAGTTAGAAAAGAAACACAGAGAAATTGCCATAACAAAATCTCTTTTTAAAAAAAAATGAGAATGAGTTTTCTCAGTTCTTACATGTATATAAAAATTGATAGGAATAGAATGATCATTTGTTCAATTATAACTTTTAAAACATAAAATCATGACTCTAAAATATCAAATGAGTATCTGTCGAAGATTTTTTAAAACTCACTAATTAATAAGGGACTCAGTAACACTGCTCACATGAGAATTTGACTTAAGACATTTCTTTTTTATCAGATAAAATTCTTTTTCATTGCAATGGACAGGAATTGTATGCATTGCAATCAATTTTCCATCATTTTTACTTTTGACCCTACATTGTTGTAAAATAGCCTAGGTAACAGAAAGCTACACAGCCTGGTTGCTGTGGCTCAGTGGTTGAGTGTCAGCCCATGAACCAAGAGGTTGCTGGTTCAATTCCCTATAAGGGCACTTGGCCCGGTTGCAGGCTTGGTTCCTAGTGGGGGGCACACAAAGGGCAGCTGATTGATGTCTCTCTCTCATGGATGTTTCTATCTCTCTTTCCCTCTTCCTTCCTCTTTCTGTAAAATCAGTAAAAATCATATTTAAAAAAAGAAAGAAAGTTACACAATCTATATACCACTATAGATTCAGATGGTCAGGATTTCCTGAAACTATACCTGGTAATCTCTTTCACTTTTCCAAGACTTGAGAAAATGTTCATAATGCCTACTATCGATAAGTAATATTGTATCAAAGGATGATGAAAAATTGGGGGGAAAATAACTGTCTCATTTTATTAAAAATGCTTTTCAAATATCATTTTACTTTTTATGTTTAATAATTTTTTATGAAACAATTTAATATACTTATATTATTTGGAGAATTGTGTGTTTATAACTGCCATGCTAAAATAATCCAGAAAGAAATATTTGCAACTCCAAGAGCTTTATGGTAATAAAAAATTATATTTTTTCCAAAATGTATGGCAGAGAAATGTAATAATATAATCAGTTAAAAATATTCAGGAATAAAAATATATTATATTTAAGAAAAATACCATGGGGAAGTAAAATTGAAATGCAGGTTTAAGAATAAAAAGAAACTGGTAATAAAATTCCAATTATTAAAAGTGCTTTTTCATGATTTTTTAAAATAGATAATGGCTATAATATAAAATTGCTCTTGTATTAAATTTGCATTGAATACATTTAAAATTGATGTAACAGTTTGATTTTAAAAGTTTAATATTAACAATTTGCTGTGTTGCAATAAACTTTGTTTACAACATCCCAAGGGTTTCAGTTTGCATATTAATGTTTTAAGAGAAAATGTTTTGTTTGGGGTTGATTCTTTAGAAAACAATAGATCAATTATATAAGGAAAAAATCGCTTCCCCAGAAGCAACCTCCATAGGCTTTTACTTTTTGTCCAGAACAGTCACATGGTCAAGCCTAACTGCCAAGAGGCTAGTGTTTTGTTATCCGATACTTACAGCAAAGGAAAGCAAACGAGAAAGTGGCTGGGATTTAGTATCAATTTAAACACCTTAACTGCATAGTAGAGAGTCTGACTGTGTTACCGAGTTTTGCCCTTCTCTATATTAGGGAGTTTTGAGGGAAGAATGTATTATTCCATCACTCCTTTCCTCTACTAAGTCCCACTTTGTGCTGAGTAGTAAATTTCTTTCTGTGAGTAATCAAAATAAGGCATCAACTTAATTGAATTCTGAATGAAAAGCTAATCCATGAAAATGATTATAAGATATTGTTTGTTTAATCATCTTCAAAAGTATATTCCAGATCTGTGATTACATGCTTCCATTACCTGTGAAGAAATTCACTAAAAAAAATACCTAGATTTTAACATTAACATTTTATTGTTTCCTTCATCAAATATCTACCCTGAATCTATTCATCCTTCAGTTCATCTTGCACTTTCTGCTAAATACTTCAGCACGCATATCAACTTGTATTAAATATCCTATATGTTTTTTTCTTTGGTGGTAATATTTACATAAAAGGAAAAGCACAAATCATAAGTGTACATTTGATGCATGTATACATTAAAAAATTCATTCACCCGTGTAATCCAGAAACCCATCATGATATTTTCTTATACTTTTCCCAGTAAAACCTTGCCTCTCTTTCCATGAAACAACCAGTTTTCTTTTTTCACTATGGATTGTTTTTCTTTTGTTATTAATCTTGATGTAAAGAATATATCATATATGTAAATATAACTTCTGTTGCTCAGCAGATAGAAAAATAGAGAGATGATAGAAAGATAGATGACAGATAGATGATATAAATAGATATGTTGTTGCATGTATCGGTAATTCATTCCTTTTTATTTCTGAGTAGTACTTCAAAGTATGGAGAAAGTACAACAGTTTATTTTTATTGATGGACAACTCACCTGTTTCCAGTTTTTGTCTGTTGTGAATAAAGCTGTTATGAATATTGTTTTACAAGTTTTTTATAACATTTGTTTTAAATGTTTCTAAATGAATGGAATTGCTGAGCTAAAGAAAAAGTATGTGCTATGGGATGTGTAGTGGTATTTCATTGTTTTGCTGGACATTTTATATAATATATGCTCAAGTATACAAAATACAACTATGCAAAAAATAAATACATAATTATCATAACAACTGTTAACATTTTGGTGTATGTCTCAGAATTTCTTCTCTCTACAAATATGGTCATTTACACTTGGATTATTTTTTAATTAAAAATAATTCAAAAATATTATTAAGAACCAATTATATTCAAGGATATAGTAGAGAGCAAAACAGGATTTACATAGGACTTACAATGAAGAACAAAAATAATAGTTAACTTGTACATATGGGTGTCAAACATGAGATACTGATGTGCATTTGCTTGAACGAACTCATTTAATTTCCACATCAACCACGTAAGGTAAAAATAACTTGCCTATGTTTACATAACTCAGACATGGAGACAAGGGATAGGAAATAAAGGAACCCAACAAGTCTGGGCTCAGAGCCTTCACTTGAACTCTAATCTGTCCTGGTAATACAGGTGTTCACCAGGACACCATTCATATGTAAAACAATGTGAATGGTGCTCCTGGGATTGTGCAAAGTAGTGATCCCTACTGCCTCTCATACCAAGAATACTGGATATATGTGTTATCTGCTTTCTTTTTAATAATACATAATAAATATAGTCTTGCATTACTTTTGATAATTTTATCTTATTTCACTTTAATATAATTTATTTTAGAATTAACTCCTTAATAAATAATGCCCTCTGTTAGGAATCATGCTTACTAAACATTTGAGCATGTATCTTTTTACTCATAGTCTATTGTTTCTTTAAGATAAATTTTTGCAAGTAGAGTTGCTGGATAGAAAAGTATTCATATTGAAAATTTTTACACATAATTTTACTTTAACTCCAAAAATATGTCAATATACATTAGATAATAAATTAGAGTAGCCATTTTCAAAACACCTTATAATTACAGAAAACTGTAAGTCCCTTTCTTTGTCAATCAAATATTTGATATTTAATTTTACTTAATGAACCTTTCTTAAATTTCATATTTTTACCAGAAAGTTAAAATCTTCTTTTGTAAAGAAAGTGTTCAAATGCTGGGCCCAGTTTTAAATACAAGTTTGTATAAGTGATTGTCATTATTTAGTAAGTTATAAGCAAATAAATTTTCATTGATGAAATGTAAAGATCTTAAATATATATATATTTTAAATATATCTTTATTGATTTCAGAGAGAGGACAAGAGAGGGAGAGAGAGATAGAAACACCAATGATGAGAGAGTCATTGATCGAGCCCACAACCCGGGCATGTGCCCTGACCGGGAATCAAACCCGGATCGCCTGGATCCTAGGTCGACGCTCAACAGCTGAGCCACGCCCAGCAGGACAAAGATCTTAAATATTTTAATTATATTTTAATGTCTATAGAATTTGTAGTAATGACTCCAGTCTGGTATTACTTCTATTCTGGTGAGTAGCATGCAAATTATTTTAATAACAGGTACATCTTATGTTCCATTGGTATCATTACACCAAACTTGTCATCTATGGTGTAAGAATCAAGAAGCAGATAGTTAAAAACTGATTTTCCATAAAATGTTTTAACTTTTTGTCTAGTAGACTCACTCACTCATTTATTCTTATTGAAAGCTTCTAAGAACTAGCCATTGTTTTCAGTGTTGGGCATATATCAACTAAAATGGAAAATAAGTAAAAAAAAAAACCTCTGTCCAAAGGAGCTTACACCCTAGTGGAAGGAGATGGACACTAAAGATAGTAGCTTTAAGGTGTGATAAGTGCTCCAGAAAAACAAAAGCATGATAAAAAGAATAAAGAATTCTGATGGGAGATGGAATGGTGGTAGGGTTGTAGTTTTAAGTAGGAAAGGTCAGGAGAGGACTCACTAAAGATAATTTTCTAGCAAAACTTGAAAGAAGTACATTATAGGATATGTTTATCAAGAAGTGGTTTGGCTTATTAATCTACCTGACCAGGTCTTTGTAATCTCCCTGGTGTGGGAAACAAATGTGTCTTTAAGTGACAATATTTAGCAAGTTTATTTTTTTAACTTTGCACTTGGAGAGCAGTGTAATACCTTTAAATTCTCTAATATTCATAAAGGGACAAAATGAAAAAAGTATTTTGTAGATAATATGCCATAAAAAATAGTTCAATTATAATAAAAGCTCCAAAACTTTTCCATATATTTTAAGATACAAGATTTATAACACAAGTATTGCTTTTCCTGTTCCAATGAAAACTTTTGTTTTCTGTGAAACTGTTATAGAAATTCAGTAGAAACCTGTTTTTCATTTAAAACATGCTCACAATAGCATTGTAAAGAAGCAATGGGTTATAAATTACCCTTTTCAAATGAAACAATAGTGAGAGCTACTACTAGCAAACCCATCCTGCTCCATTGCATGCATTAAGGCACTTAGCAAGCTCAAGTGGCAATTTTAAAGGAAATGTATATTATTCAAAACATTCCACCACTGCACAGTATTTTAGAAACTATATAACAATAGTACCTTTATTTTATTTTGTGTTTCTGATTATAGTTATTAAAGGTAATTATAAAAAAGAGTTGAAGAGACATTCAAATTTTTGCGTACATTTTTACTCCCTTGGAGTTCTGCTAATGAAAATTGGCGTTAAAAATCTAGTTTGAATAAAACTCTAATCTCACTTGTGTATCTATGTAAAATTCTATGGGTTTATTTTTATAATACATTGAGTATTCTGAGATAAAATACTTCATAAATTCTGTATGCTTGAGATTTACTGTTTGTAATTTGAAATTAGTTTACATAAGTGTAGTATATTGTTTGTTTTTCTCATGCTGCTATGCTGAAAGGAATGCCAATTCCTCTGAAAAAGCAGAGTTTACAAGCTTTCTTAGAGAATTTAACACACAGAAAATAACTCATGCCCTACTTTCAAAAGTTAGAAGACTTTCAAACAAATAACTATTAATTGAATTTTGCATTTTAAACATATAAATTAGATTCAAGCAGACATCATGTGCTGCTTGACTGAAGAACACAACACTGCCTATAAAGTAATCTTTATAGAAAATGGAGATGTAGAAATCTATCAAATAACACCACAGGGAGGCCATCAGTGGATTTCAGATTATGTAAAAATATACTTGACCCCCAAAAAAGATTTTTTTATCAAATAATTTTCAAGAAAAAGAGATATGGGGAATGATAAATTAAAAATAGACATACTCTGCATTCTTTATATTGATCATGATCAAAATGAAAAAACTATAAATAAAATGACATTTGTGAGATATTTGGAAATATGAACACGAGCAGAATGATCAATAAAATTATTAATTTTGGTAGTTGTGAAAGATATTGAAATTATGTTAATCTTTGAGATTTAGAGCTATGTATTGAGATATGTACTGGTAGAGTTGTATGAAGTCTGACGAAATAAGTCAAGATGTGCAATGAACAAGATTAGCATGAATTGGTGATTGGTTGAAACTAGGTTATTTGTTCATGGTGTTGATTATGTTATATTTTTTTATACATTTAACATTTTTATAACTTTTTCAAAATATATTTTACTGATTTCAGAGAGAGGAAGGGAGAGGGAGAGAAATAGAAACATCAATGATGAGAGAGTCATTGATCGGCTGCCTCCTGCGCTCCCCCGGCTGAAGACCTAGCCTACAACCCAGGCATGTGCCCTGACCGAGAATCAAACCAAAATCTCCAGGATCATAGGTTGATGCTTAATCGCTAAGCCACGCCAGCTGGGCTTTATAATAACTTTTTATGTGAATTAATAAATTGCTTCATATGAGTAAACAATGCTATGGCGTTGGTAAAGAGACAAGAATTATGACTCTGCTATGTCATACATCCTATTAACAAACAAACAACAAAAGCCTTTCAAGTAATAAATATTTTATATATGTAAATCAAACTTTAGGAATTTATCTGCAGGGAACTACATCTTAAAAACCACTATTATCGTATCATAAACTTCCTAATGAATCACTTTTGCATATATTTTTGATTGGTTAGAAGCAGTTGTTTACCACAATATAAATGGTTGAGTGTTATACAATATAAACCATTTTATTCATCATGTATGTGATTTGTATACCATGTGTTTATTTTGTTGTCTAATAGATTACAAAAGCCTGAGAAGTAGATAGTGAAACATTATTTTCAGCTGCTTTCTATTGTAAAGGAAAAAAAAAAAAAAGACAGCAAAGAAATGCCTAAGAAAACTGTTCATGGCAAGAAAACAATCCTTGCCCGGCCGGGCATGGTTCAGCGGTTGAGCATCGACCTAGGATCCAGGCGATCAGGGTTCGATTCCCGGTCAGGGCACATGCCCAGGTTGTGGGCTGCAGCCGATCAATGACTCTCATCATTGGTGTTTCTATGTCTCTCTCCCTCTCCTTTACTCTCTCTGAAATCAATAAAGATATATTAAAAAAAAGAAAAAGAAAGAAAGAAAACAATCCCTGAATAAAGTCAGAGCAGCTTTTCCTTTGATAGTGTTGCTTCAACAACCAGTTAGAAAAATGAACACTTTTTCCAGGATACAAGTAGAACTTGGTGTAGCCATATTGTCTTCCAATGTCATGTAATGAAATAATCGAAAATGTACTATCAGACAAGATGTAAAAGAGAATGGAAGTTAAGTCAAGGGTTGATTTAAAAACAATTGGTGTGAGAAAATATAATTTGTAAAGACACAGAGAGAAAAGGCTTCAGAAGTAAGAATGTCAATTTGAATGTCACAGAAACCGAAAGTGTTATCCTTGAGAATAAAAATACCACCACTCTTAATTTAAAAAATAATAAAATTAAAAAATTAAACAATTGGAATACAAAAGAGTGTTCAGTTCTGTGGGTGCAATATGTTATAATTACATCAAAATAATTGGATTAGGTATCTGTTGACATGTAATCATAAAACCATAAACCTCATGGTTTAAAACCACATATTTGTTAGCTCAGTTTCTGTGGGATAGGAGTCTGGGCCCAGTTTAGTTGGTTTGTCTGCAAGGTTAAAATCAAAGTTGTCAGCCTGGCTGCAGTATCATCTTGCGCTTGACTGGGGATCTGTTACCTTATTGATGTGTTATTTGTAGCATTTAGTTACTTGCAGACTGTCAGACTGACTGCTACCCACACTTAAGGGGAGCAGATTACTCTAGGGTGTAAATACCAGGAAGTATTTACCTAAGAATATGTCCACTATAACAACAAATCTATAATAATCAGAGCATAAAACAAACTAATATCTTTTTTATTCTTTAATATATTCAGGTGCCCAATGTTTTTCATGAAACTAATTTCTAAAATACTTTCACAAACTCAAATATTTTGTGGAACATCCTTTAGTCTTTTTAACTCTTTGATTTTTATTTAATAAAAGTGGAGATGATTGTCATATAACTTGCTCCTGTTTCCCAACAAAATTATTGTTTTTTTTAAAGTAAATAATTTTCATGTCATCTTGATCATGAATTCTGCTATATTCAAAGGATACTACTCAGTAGTAATCCTGTATCTTTAAGAATGATCTTTGCCCAGCCGGGCGTGGCTCAACGGTTGAGCATCAACCTAGGATCCAGGAGATCGGGGTTTGTTCTCGGTCAGGGCACATGCCCAGGTTGTGGGATCTCAGCCAATCAATGACTCTCTCATCATTGATGTTTCTATCTCTCTCTCTCTCCCCCTCATTTCCTCTCTCTGAAATCAATAAAGATATGTTAAAAAAAAAAAAAAAGAATGGCCTTTAATATTCTTCTTCCCTATACTAAAAAAAATTAGCTGTAAAGCTCTGAAGAAAACAAACACATGTAGTATTTAAAACATCATAACTTCTCACTCTTTCTTTGGCTATGTCTTCACCAGAAGAAAAAATAAAAGGATAGTCATCAAATATAGTCAAATTTCCTTGGAGGGCTGGAAATCATCCACTCAAAGTTTCATTTTGTTCATGAGATAACAAATGTCAATCTATTTTGTATTTGTGTAAAACTTCAAGTCATTTTCTTATGAGAGAAATTTGGAATAAATCGGGTCTATCTTAAAAAGTCAAACACTGGGATATAGATATCAAAATACAACAGAACTTTGAATATCCATTGCAATCTACAAATCTAGCTAGTTTTAACAAAAAAGTAGGTAGTATGGAAAATTAAGTGCTTGGCCTGTCCTTTAAAGACCTAGAGGAGAAGGCAAGAACCAATTTGTTTATGTCACAAGTGGGGGAGTTTCAAAAGCTGATGGACAGGAAGTTAGCTGGGGAAAAAAGTTGTTGCTATAGCTTCTGGCTCTAGAACATCACCACCTCACTCAAAAACCACTTGCCTATAATCCACTTCTTTCCCCATATGACTTAATTCTACATTAAATTCTCTCATAAATGCACCTGATAGGCTGATATCAAAACTGCAAAAGGGAGTTGAGGAAATCTAATCTTTCACTTTTCCAGCTAACTGGGTCTCCACACTAGAATGGAATATTGAGTAAGCCAATTTATATATCAATACATCTATATCCATCTATATTATTTATATCTATACCTATATGATTCAATAATAAGAAAATGAACAGTTATATCTTGCATCCTAATTTCTAATAACTGCACCATCTTCACTGACTAAAACTTGGAAAAATCAATTTATGGAGTTAGTCTTGTTGCAAACTTTTGAGTGTTAATTCAAAATAGCAATCATTATTATGTAATAATATCTTGTAGTATATACTATTTTATTATTTTAAAGTACCTTTACCTAAGTATAACTTGTGCTCCTCTCTATTCATTTACAAAAGTTAAGTTGGAATAGTCACTATAAAACCTATTCTGGTATGGAAATGGAGAGTCATGAAAACACACAAAGTAGAATGTTTAACCTCCTAGTGACCTAGTAGATTTAGGTTACAAGACCACTAAAGCAATACTCTTTGTCCTAAAATCTGTTCTCTCTTATACGGGAATAGCATCTTTATCTACTAAAATCCTGCTGTCCAAGCTATTTTTCTAGAAACAAGACTTCAGAAGAATAAGTTGGCTCTATATGGACAAACTAATTTGAAAAATAAATACTGCAATAAATAAAAAGAAAACAACACAACTTTGAAAAACTTTATAAAGGAGAACAAATATAAGGAGAACATGATTATAACTGTATATTATTTTATTTATTTATTTATTGACATTATTGAGGTGACATTGGTCAATAAAATTATATAGGTTTCAGGTGTACCATTTATGAGACATCATCTGTATATTGTATTGTGTGTTCACCACCCTAAACCAAATTTCCTTCCATCACTATTTATCTCTCCTACACCCTCTTCTACCTCACCCCCCACCACCACTTTTTCCCTCTGGTAATCACCATACTGTTATCTGTGTCTATTTGTTTTATGGGGTTTTTTTTGGATTTGTTTTTGTTTGTTTGTTTTTCTTAATCCCTTCACATTTTTCACGCAGCACTACAACCTAATTGTATATTATTATAGTGAGTATAAAACTTACAGCTCAAATCTGAATAGAGCAGCCATAACTTTTTCTTTTAGTATTGTTCAAAATATTACAGGTGTCCCCTTTTCTCCTCATTGACCTCTTCCACCCCCTCCAACTCCCCTCCCCAGTCCCTCACTACACTATTGTCTGTGTCCTTGGGTTATGCATATCTGCATATAAATTCTTTGGTTAATCTCTCCCAACCCAACTTTCCTATGAGATTTGTCAGTCTGATTCATGCTTCCATGTCAATGAATCTATTTTGCTCATCAGTTTATTAAGCTCTTCAGATTTCACAAATAAGTGAGATCATGTGATGTTGTTTGTCTTTCTTTGTCTTACTTATTTTACTTAGCATAATATTCTCCAGGTCCACCCATACTGTCCCAAGAAGAAGGACCCATAGGAGGTCCTTCTTCTTTAAAGCTCAATAGTATTCCATGGTGTAAATGTGCCACAGCATTTTTATCCACTCATCTACTGATGGGCATTCGGGCTGTTCCCAGATCTTAGCTATTGTAAATTGCTCTGCTATGAACATAGGGGTGCATATATTCTTTCTGATTAGTGTTTCAGGATACTTAGGATATATTCCTAAAATTGGGATCATTGGGTCAAAAGGCAGTTCCATTTTTAATTTTTTGAGGAACCTCCAAACTGTTTTCCATAGTGGCCATACCAGTCTGCATTCCCACCATCAGTGTACCAGGGTTTCTCTGTCTCCACATCCTCAACAGCACATGTCATTTGTTGACTGTAGCCACTATGACAGGTGTGAAGTGGTACCTCATTGTGGCTTTAATTTGCATCTCTCTGATGATTAACAATGTTGAGCATTTTCTCATGTGTCTCTTGGCCATCTATCTGTATGTCCTCTTTGGAGAAGTGTCTATTCAGGTCCTTTGCTCATTTTTTAATTGGTTTTTTTGTCTTCCTCTTCCTGAATAGTATGAGTTCTTTGTACACTTTGGAAATTAGCCCCTTATCAGATACCTCCTTGGCAAATATGTTTTCCCAAACCATGGGGTTCCTTTGTGTTTTGAGGCTGTTTTCTTTTGCTGTGCAGAAGCTTTTTAGTTTGATGTAGTTCCATATGTTTATTTTTTCTTTTGTTTCTCTTGCCCTACGAGATGTATCAGTGAAAATTTCACTATGTGAGATGTCTGTGACTTCACTGCCTCTGTTTTCTTCCAGGATTTTTATGGTTTCACAACTTACATTTAATTCTTTTATCCATTTTGAGTTTATTTTTGTGTATGGTGAAAGATGGTGGTCTAGTTTCATTTTTTTTCATGTACCTGTCCAATTTTTCCAGCACCATTTATTGAAGAGACTGTTTTTACTCCACTGTATGCTCTTGCGTCCTTTGTGAAATATTAGCTGACCATAATGGCGTGGATCTATTTCTGTGGTCTCTATTCTATTCCATTGATCTATATGTCTGTTGTTGTACCAATGCCAGGCTGTTTTGATTACAATGGCTTTGTAGGACAGTTTGATATCTGGTAAAGTCATCCCTCCCACTCTGTTCTTTTTCTCAAGATGGCTGTGATTATTCAAGGCCTTTTTTGGTTCCATATAAATTTTTGGAATATTTGTCTTGCTATGTGAAATATGCTGTTGGTATTTTAATAAGAATTGCATTAAATCTATAAATTGCTTTGGGTAATATGGACATTTTAATGATATTAATTCTTCCAATCCATGAACATGGTATATTCTTCCCTTAATTTGTCTATAGCCAAGCTCCTCCTTGCTCTTGAGGCCCCATTTTTGCCAATTGAAAAAAAAGTGAATTTTGGACTTCAAATAAACTTGGCAACTTGAAGTTTAAAATTTAGTCAATTTTTTGTAAGTATTCAGTGAAATATTTCTTACACTTCCCTTCTCCCTGCCACAGCTTGAGGACAGAGATATTATTTTAACTATAGTCTTGTGGGCCAAGACATTGCTTCTTACATGCTCATTAGTTTTGACTCTGGGTAGCTCTATTTCAATTTATTGGCATCAGCATGGGAGTCATGAGGAAAGAGCAAATAAAGAAACTTTGTGCAAATTAAAGGGGCAGGCATTTCTCAGATTCAGCTAACCATTGCTAGGAATTTGTCAGGTATTTTGATATTTCAAGAAAGCAGAATAATTTATTTTTTCTACTATTATTTTAAAATCTTTACTCACTATATTTTTTAAAAATAATAATTTGTGCAGAATACATACATGGAAATTGGTGTTGTTGCTCAGGGTGCCTGTTTACAGCCAGATATCTTATTGCACTTCCAGATATTTACATTTCCTTTTTAAAATTTATGAAGTGCTGCAGTATTTTTTAAATTTAACACTGAAAAGATTAGTGCTTTTGTGAGAGTACTAATATTACAATTCTTCTTATAAAATGTGCTACATGTTCCTTGAGTTTCAATCATTGGTCTCACTAGTAGTCATGCTTTACAGTTATCTATTATTAAAATTAAATGGTTTAGAAGAATTAATCTCATTTTCTTCCATTTGTAGTTACCATTTCCTGAGAGAATCTGTAGGGTTTTTTAATAAGAGAATTTTTGTAAAGTATTATTTAGATATCTATTTAATCATGATAGACTTAAATCCATAGGTATATCTCTGTTCTGTCTAAAAATTGTAACAGGGAAAGTGAAGAAATAAGTGATTAATCTACAAACACAAAGAGAACAGAATAGCAGAAAGGAACAAGAGATGTCAGTATATTTTTGGAAGATTGAAAACAGAGGTGAGACATAATAATTGACACAGCTAAGCAAAGAACAATGAAGGGCAAGTGGCTGCAGAGGGGAAGCCAATGAATAAGTAGCTGTTTCACAGGGTAGATACATTGATTCAGAAATCATTGCAAAGAAGCCAAGGTAGGTGGGGGTGAGATAGGAACTAAAAACTGGAATGCTGTTTTAGGACTTTAAAATGTAAAGTTAGACTTCCATTTTCTTTGCAACTCTATGCAGATGGAAACCACCAGTTTCCCACTACTACAGGAAAAATTGAGGCTGAGACTCAGCAGAATGAGATGTACTTTGCTCCAATTAATGGCAGTAAATTAAAGGCAATATACTCTTCTGAATGTTGATATCCTCCCTGCAGGCATATCTCTGGTTCAGTTCTGAGCAATCTAGCAATTAAGTATGAAACTCTTTCGGTAATAGATTACAAGATTCATCCCTGGAAAAACTGAAGGGTCCTGGGGAGGAAAAGGTTTGCATATAGTAAAACATTGTGATGTTCCAATGAAATCCTAGTAAGCCACCATGAGAACATTTGAGCTCTCTCTCTCTCTCTCTCTCTCTCTCTCTCTCTCTCTTCCTCTCTCTTTCACACACACACACACACACACACACACACATCTATTTCAGTCATCTTTTTTAGATTCTCACTCTTTATGAGTGAGAAATATGAAAGAAAATAAGAACGACAAGTAGTACTATATACAGAAGATAGCTGAAAGAAAATGAGAAGAGATAAACAACAATGGAAGAAATAGATAAAGCCCTGCCAAGCGTGGCTCAGTGGTTGAGCATTGACCTAGGATCCAGGCAATCGGGGTTTGATTCCAGGTCAGGGCATATGCCTGGGTTGCAGACTAGGCAGCCGATCAATGACTCATCATTGATGTTTCTATCTCTCTCTCCCCCTCCTTTCCTCTCTCTGAAATGAATAAAGATATATTTTTTAAAAAAAAGAAATAGATAAAAATCTTTAGACTTTCACCAATGTTCTTAGAAAATAAAATAAAATAATGGATGCTATAAGAAAAAGAACACACTATTACGGTCAGTTAATATTTGACAAAGGAGGCAAGAGCATAATGGAGTAAACACAGTCTCTTCAATAAGTGGTGCTGGGAAAATTGGACAACTACATGCAAAAAAATGAAACTAGACCACCAACTTTCACCATACACAAAAATAGACTCAATATGGATGAAAGAATTAAATGTAAGTTGTGAAACCATAGAAATCCTGGAAGAAAACAGAGGCAGTGAAGTCACAGACATCCCATGTAGTGGAATTTTCACTGATACATCTCCTAGGGCAAGAGAAACAGAAGAAAAAAACATATGGGACTAGCTCAAACTAAAAAACTTCTGTACAGCAAAAGAAAACAACCTCAAAATACAAAGGAACCCCACAGTCTGGGAAAACATATTTTCCAAGGATGAATCTGATAAGGGGCTAATTTCCAAAGTGCACAAAGAACTCATAGCACTCAGCAAGAGGAAGACAAACAATCCAGTTAAGAAATGGGCAAAGGACCTGAATAGACACTTCTCCAAAGAGGACATACAGATGGCCAAGAGACATGAGAAAATGCTCAATGTTGCTAATCATCAGAGAGATGCAAATTAAAACCACAATGAGGTATCACTTCATACCTGTCAGAATGGCTACCATCAAGAAATCAACAAACTACTTGTGCTAGGGAGGATGTGGAGAAAGGGGAACCCTAGTACACTGCTGGTGGCAATGCAGACTGGTGCAGCCACTGTGGAAAGCAGTTTGGAGGTTCCTCAAAAAATTAGAAATGGAACTGCCTTTTGACCCAGTGATCCCAATTTTAGGAATATATCCTAAGAATCCTGAAACACTAATCAGAAAGAATATATATACACCCCTATGTTCATAGCAGAGCAATTTATAATAGCTAAGACCTGGTAACAACCCAAATATCCATCAGTAGATGAGTGGATAAAAAAGCTGTGGGACATTTACACCATGGAATACTATTCAGCTGTAAAGAAGAAGGACCTCGTACCCTTTGGGACAGTATAGATGGACCTGGAGAATATTATGCTAAGCAAAATAAGCCAGGCAGAGAAAGACAAACATCACATGATCTCACTTATTTGTGGAATCTACAGAACTTAATAAGCTGATGAACAGAATAGATTCATTTACATGGAAGCATGAATCAAACTGATGAATGTCAGAGGGATGGAAGAGAGCAGGTGGGTGGAGGGGGAGAGAGTAACCAAAGAATTTATTTGCATGTATCCACAAACCAAGAACACAGACAGTGGTGTGGAGAGGTACTGGGGAGGGGAAGGGGATGGCATGGAATGGGCCATTAGGGAGAAAAAGAGTCATCTGTAGTATTTTAAAGAAAGAAAAAAAGAAGGAAGGAAGGAAGGAAGGAAGGAAGGAAGGAAGGAAGGAAGGAAGGAAGGAAGGAAGGAAGGAAGGAAGGAAGGAAGGAAGGAAGGAAGGAAGGAGAAGAAAGAAAGAAAGAAAGAAAGAAAGAAAGAAAGAAAGAAAGAAAGAAAGAAAGAAAGAAAGAAAGAAAGAAAGAAAGAAAGAAAGAAAGAAAGAAAGAAAGAAAGAAAGAAAGAAAGGAGAAAGAAGGAAGGAAGGAAGGAAGGAAGGAAGGAAGGAAGGAAGGAAGGAAGGAAGGAAGGAAGGAAGGAAGGAAGGAAGGAAGGAAGGAAGGAAGGAAGGAAGGAAGGAGAAAGAAAGAAAGAAAGAAAGAAAGAAAGAAAGAAAGAAAGAAAGAAAGAAAGAAAGAAAGAAAGAAAGAAAGAAAGAAAGAAAGAAAGAAAGAAAGAAAGAAAGGAAAGAAAGAAAACATTCAGAGAGTAGGAAACAGCCTTTGAAAGCCAATTGTGTGCATGTCAGAAAATACACAGACAAGCCATAGAAGGAGAGAGGGAGAGTTTCTGAAATTTCCTGCAATGTGGATAAAAGAGAGTGATTGAACATTGAAATGAACAAAAAGACAATTAGAGCTCCAGTCTAGGAGGCCAACTCCCAATTATAAGTTCTCAAGAAATGAGAAACACAGGAAATAAATGGAAATATGTTATAGAAGTACAAAGTAGATTTTTCAGAATCCAGATTGAAAAATCTGTGATTCAGGAAATTAATTAAAATAGAACTAAACCAAGAACACAACTGTGAAATTTTAGATAATAAGAAAAAGGGTAAAATAAAATTCCATGCACTCATTTTTAGCTTTAACAATTACCATCAGTTAATCAAAAATGTTTTCATTTTTACCTCCACTACTTT
The DNA here is from genome assembly GCF_054644295.1 of Miniopterus natalensis. Taxonomy (NCBI): domain Eukaryota; kingdom Metazoa; phylum Chordata; class Mammalia; order Chiroptera; family Miniopteridae; genus Miniopterus; species Miniopterus natalensis. Next base: position 105,212,507 of record NC_142081.1, read on the forward strand.
TTGCAGTCTTATATTATTTTATTTTTAGTTTGCAACAACTTTAATAAGATATAATTTACATACTGTAAAATTCACTGGTTATAAAATGCAATTAATAAATTTTGGTGAACAGATGGAGATATGAATATTCCAGTTTAAGAACATTTCCATTCCCTTCCAAAGATCCTCCATATCCATTTGCAGTAATTCTACTCTCACCCCAGCCTTAGGCAACCATTGATATGCTTTCTGTCTATGGTTGACTGTTCAGAATAATTCATATAAAAGGAAGAGTATAAAAAGTACTTTTATTCTTTGCATTTGTCTTCTTTCACTTAACAGAATATTTTTTATGTTAATTCATTTATTACCATGAATTATCAGTGTTTTATCTTTGTGTTGCTGAATAGTGTTTTATTTTATGAATACAATACATTTTCTTATCTACTTACCAGTTTTGGACATTTGGTTATTCTGAATGTATTTATTTATTTATTTATTTATTTATTTATTTATTTATTATTTATTTTAATTTATTTTTATTGTTGAAAGAATTACAGATGCCCCCTTGTTTTCCCCTCATTGATCCCTCCACCCCACATCCATCCCCACCCCCAGCCTTCAGTACACTACTGTCTGTGTCCATGGGTTATGCATATATTCATATAAGTTATTTGATTAATCTCTCCCCACCCACACCCTCACCACCTTCCCACTGAGATTCATCAGTCTGTTCCATGCTTCTGTGTCCCTGGATCTATTTTGTTCCTCAATCTAGTTTGTTTATTAGATTCCAAATATGAATGAGATCATGTAAAACTGAATCAGAAAGAATCAGAAAACCTGAATAGGCTAATAACAACTGATGAAATTAAAGCAGTAATAAAAAAACTCCCAGCAAACAAAAGCCCTGGTTCAGATGGCTTCACAAGGGAGTTTCTAATTCTTTAAGTTGTAGGGTTAGATAGTTTACTAAAAATTTTTCTTGCATTTTGGGGTAGGCCTGTAGTGTTATCAACTTTTCTCATAGGACTGCTTTCACTGTATCCCATAGATTCTGGGTTATTGTGTGTTCATTTTCATTTGTTTCCAGGAAGTTTTTATTTCTTTTTTAATCTTATTGGTAACCCATTCATTGTTTAATAACATGCAATTTAGCCTGCATGTGTTTGAATGTTTTTGAGTGTTTTTACTGTAGTTGATTTCTAATTTCATGCCCTTATGATCTGAGATGCTTGATATGATTTCAATCTTCTTGAACTTGTAGAGACTTGTTTTGTGGTCTATCTTTGAGAATGACCCATGTGCACTTGAGAGGAATGTATATTCTTCAGCTTTGGGGTGAAATCTTCTGTAAAAATCAATTGAATCCATCTGCTCTAGTGTGCCATTTAGAGTCACTCTTTCTGTGTTGACATTTTGTCTGGAAGATCAATCCATTGAAGTCAGTGGGGTGTTGAAGTCCCCTACTATGACTATATTGCTGTTGATCTCTCCGTTAAAGTCTTTAAGATTATTAGTGATAGGCCTTTATTTATTATCATTTTCATTTCTTATGCCTATGTTTCTCTCTCTATTTCTTATTATTATTACAGTAGTCCCTTTAACATTTCGTGCAGTGCTGGTTTTGTCATGATAAACTCCTTTAGCATTTTTTTGGCTTGGAAGCTCTTTATTTCACCATCTATTTTGAATGATAGCCTTGCTGGATAGAGTAGACTTGGTTTCAGATCCTTGTTTTACATTTCCTTGAATACTTGCCATTCCCTTCTGGCCTGTAAATTTTTTTAAAATATATATCTTTATTGATTTCAGAGAGAGAAAGGGAGAGGGAGAGAGAGAGAGAAATATCAATGATGAGAGCGTCATCATTGATGGGGTGGCTGCCTCCTGCATGCCCCTAACTGGGGATCGAGGCTGCTACCCAGGCATGTGCACTGACCAGAAATCGAACCAAGGTCTCCTGGATCCTAGGCAGATGCTCAGCAGCTGAGCCACTCCCAGCCCGGCTATAGATTTTCTGATGAGAAATCAGTTGACAGCCTAAGGGAGCTCCTTTGTAGGTAACAGATTGTTTTTCTTTTGATGCCTTTAAGATTCTCTCTTTGTCTTGAATTTTTGGCATTTTAATTATGATGTGTCTGTGTCTGGGCCTCTTTGGTTTCTTCTTGTTTAGGACTCTGTGTGCTTCCTCTATTTTTGTGGCTTTTTCCTTGAACAAATTAGGAAAGTTTTCTGCCATTATTTCTACAAATTCTCTATCCCTTTCTTATTCTCTACCCCTTCTGGTATTTCTATAATATGAATATTGTTACATTTCCTGTTGTCCCACAGCTCCCTTATAGTGTCCTGCTGTGTTTTAATTGTTTTTTCTTTTAGGATCTCTGAATGAGTGATTTTTTTCTATCTTGCCTTCTAATTCACTGATCCAATCATCAGCTTTCTCTAATCTGCTGTTTATTCCTTCCAATGTATTCTTTATTTCTGCTATGTCATTCTTCATTTCTGACTGGTCATTTTCCAAAGTTTCTATATCTTTTCTCATGCTGTTGAACATCCTTACAATTAATATTTTGAACTCTATATCTGATAGATTGCTTATTTCCATTTGATTTTGCTCTTTTTCTAGAGACTTTTCTTGTTCTTTCATGTGAGACTTGTTTTTAGGTCTCCCCATTTTGGCTGCTTATTTGGTGTGTTTCTATGTGTTAAGAGCATCTTCTAGGCCTCTCAGTCTTTTTGGAGGGTCTCTGGTGCACAGCAATGTCAGATGCCATTTATGACTGACCTTGAATACCCTGTTTGGAGCTCTCAACAACCCACGGCTTATGGTTCCCTCTGCTGGGCTAGCTTGTTGTTATTTCTGCTGGGCCATGGTGCATTTGGACAAGACCAAGATGCACACCAATGTCTGCTTTTCCAAGGCGTGGGTCCAAAAGCAGATCAGGCAAAGACTCAAAGCTCCCAGAGGTCTGCCTCTGCTTAGAGGCTGGTTGATCTTACTCTCTTTACAAGCCACAGGTTGTAGACCACAGCAAGACATAAACTCTACAGTGTGCAACGAGAGGTTTTCCAGTAAGTGGGGCCTTCCCTCCCCACCCTCCCCAGGCAAAAACTCCCTGACTGGCAAAAGTCTGCCTGAGAAAGATGTCCTCTGCAATATGGTGAAATGACTCAGCAGAGGGATCCAGATGGCTGCCATCTGAACTCCATCTCCAGAGTCCAAAACCCCAGATTTTTCTCACACAGTTGTAATCCACTCTGCCCTCCCTCTGCTGGAGCCTAAGGTGAGTGGCTGCACACAAAACTTTGTGTGTTGGCCCTTTAAGAGGGTGCCAGCTTTTCCAGCCATCTCTTCCTAACCAACAGACAGAAACCCCACTAATTTTCACAGCCAGATGTTATGTGGGCACCTTTCTCAGTCTGGTGCTCTGGGCTGGGAAGCTCAGCTTGGGATTAGACCCCAGAGTCCTCAGTGGGAACCCCCGCAGCTGAGATATCCCTCCAGACCTTCAGCTGCTGCCTGTGAGGGCCCAGCCAGCCCTCTTATGCTTCTGCACTTCCTACCAGTCTTATGAGGTCTCTACTTTACAACCTTGGTTATGAGGGTTCTCTCCATCTAGTCTTCAGTTGATTATTCAGAATGATTTTTCTCTATTTTAGTTGTAATTCCAGTTTAGTCCTGGGAGAGTGTCAGTGTAGCTTCCACTCAATCTGCCACCATCTTGGAATCTCCGCAATTATATTTGAATATTGTTTTTTATTTCTCTAAGTTACATTTCTAAAAGTGGAACTGCTGAGTTGTATGCCATATTTATATTCAACTTTATAAGAATCTGACAATATTTTAAGTGGCTGCATTAGTTTACATCTCTAAGCAATGTGTGAGAGTTCTAGTTTTTATATTTTCTTATCAATGCTTGGTATCATCTCTATTTTCAGATGACATAATCTTATATATAGAAAACCCTAAACACTCCAAAAAATTTAGTAAAGTTGCAGAATACAAAATCAGTGTACAAAAATCAGTTGCATATCTATATTCTAGCAATGAACTATCAGAATGAGAAATTTAAAGAACAATACCATTTACAGTAACATTATAAAGAATAAAATATTTAGGAATAAATTTAACCAAGTAGGTGGAAGATCTGTATACTGAAAACTATAAGACATTGATAAAAGAAATTGAAGAAGGAATTAAAAAATGGAAAGATAGTCTGTGCTCATGGATTGGAAAAATAAACATTGTTAAAATGTTCATACTACCTGAAGAGATCCATAGATCAAGTAAAGAAAGTGAAATAACACTGTGGAATCAATATTTTAGAGTTTAAAGAGAATTTAAAGATCACCTAGTTCAAGGCCACAAATTACCTAAAGACAAAACTAAAATTCAAGTTTTTACAACTTTTTAGCCTTAATGTTGCTATTAGAACTCACATCTTGATTAATATCCATTAATAATTATACTCCCAAGTCTCTTAAGCTGGGGGGATGGGATTACAGTAAGATAAAAAACAATATAATTCAGAATATTTATTTATGCTTTAAAAGTTAGTAAATAGTGTAATAGATGTTAATTTGGAAGTAAAATTAAGTGGAATTTTTTTTCTCTTTTTTTAATGCATTTCAGCTTTGTTTGAATATTTTGAATAAATGTATTGTTTGTAAAGGAGAGAAAAAAAGATGAAGTGCTATATTTACTCAGCCTCTTTTTGCTTTGAATAGCTGTCCCAGTGTAATTCATAGAACTCCTCATTGATTGCAACTCAGGGAATTGGGAAATCTGGGTCTGAGTACAAAACTGGTCAAATCAATACAGAGGTTTAATGTAGCTTGATACTGGATCTTCAATTACCACCTCGACCTTCTTTTTCTAGGTGTTTTGGAATGAACACATAAGTTCAGCTTGGATAAGTAACACACATATGAAATCATAGATTTTCTAATTCATTAATTTTTGTATGATAGGAAATAAATGTTTCAAGAAATTATGCTTGTTTCATGTATTATTTGTGTATTTATGTATGCATTAGTTTTTATCATAGATCTTCAGTTCTCATTGGTTTTATCAGTTAGCACCCATCAACTTATCTAGTAAAAATACATCATCCAGAGGTTATATACAATGGTACATAAGTTATCATCTCCGTCCCCTATATTTTCATATCTCTACATGTGTCTGATCTATTGGTTTTAGAATTGACTTGGGACCTGAAATAGCATGCTATTCTTTGGAATTGTTGTTTCTATTATATGAAGGGAAATATTTGAAGTAGTTGTAATATTTAAACATAATTGCTACTGATTTTTAAAAATGCAGGGAATGAGAGTGAAAAGTAACTCATATTCATTACAAAGGTCTACACAGATTTGCAAAGAGCAGGAATGCTGAGAGCAGGAGTTTCTAACAGATTAATAACTATCTGATCTGATTTTATTTACACAAAATAAAGACAACTAACTTCAATTTAAAGAGGAAAATCATATACATTCAAATCTCCCTTCAGTTTCTATATTTTCCTGAGAAAACTGTTATTGTTCAGAATTATTTAGATAATTGTTGAACTTTTTCAATCCCACATGACAATTGAAATGATCAGGGCTTTCCAAAAGGATTACAAATACACCCAAGTTTTCAATTCCCTCTATTGATTATGATCAGTAATTCTTTCATGGTACACTTTGATAGTTTTAATCTGGCATGAACAGCTTGAAATATTTAACACCAATGGTTTTCATAAAATGCAATTATGAAGTAATAGATTGGCTGCTAAATAAATCAATAATCCTATTTTATGTGAATACTTACATTTCAAGTCTTTTTTCTCAAAAGAGGTGACATATATTCACAAGAGACATTATAACACAAAAGTAGTTCTAATTGTTCCATGCCTCTTAAAGTAATTGATTCTGTACATAAATCTTTCTCAGAAAATCCATGGCTTTTTTATATTGTTTAGATAGATAGTAATAAAATCCCACAGAACATAAATAAGAACACTGTTTTTTGATGATTTTGACTGATATCCTTGAAAAGAGTGAACTTTTAAAATGACAGTGGTTTTATTTGCTAAAGGAATAAAAATATAAATTGATCTATGTGAGATAGGCATCATTTAGTAGATGCTATATAGGAGACTAGCTTGTAATGATAAGAAAAAATGTTTGTAATATCCAAAGATAATTAAAATAAGAAAAGAAACCTCTCTTACCATGCAAATACCACACTTTTTTTTATTTTGAAGCATTTATAAAGCTAACATACATTAAATACACACAGTGATTTATAGAAGTTAAAAATATATAAAGTGGCCCAGCCAGTGTCGCTCAGCCGATGAGCATCAACCTATGATCTAAGAGATCACTACTCGATTCCCAGTCAGAGCACAAACAGACTAAGACAGACATATGGTACCAAGCAGCAGGGTTGCTGCAGTAATAAATTCCTAAATGTGTGGAAGCAGTTTTGGAACTGGGTACTAGGTAGATGCTGGAAGAGTCTGGAGGTAAGGACTCAGAAGGAGAGCAGGAAAGCTAGAGAGAGAGTCTCAGTCTTCCTAGAGAACACCTATGTGGTCATGAACACGATGTTGGTAGAAAAATGGATGTTAAAAGCCTCTCTGATGAGGCCTCTGACATAAATGAGGAAATATTGGAAACTTGAGGAAAAGTAATCATTGATATAAAGTGGCAAAGAGCTGGCTGAATTGTGTTCATGTTCAAGTGTTTTGTAGAAGGTAGAACTTATGATCAATGAAATTGGATATCAGACTGAGGAAATATCTAAACAAAGTGTTGAAAAAGCACCCTGCTTCCTCCTGACTGGTTATAGTAAGATGCAAGAAGAGTGAAATGATTTAAAGACATAATTATTAATAAAAAAAGGAGGCAAAACTTAAAAATTTAGAAAATTCTCAGCCCATTCATATTGAAAGGAATAAAAAAGTTGGTTTGGGAGAAAACAAGAAGGGTGTAGCCAAATTTGATAAGGATATTCGTATGGATTGACCATCTCAACAGAAGCTAGGAGCTACTCATTAAGACAAAGGAAGAATGACCAGGAAGGCCTTTGGAAGATCTTCAGGGCTGCCCTTCCATTCTCACTCAGCAAAGAGTTCAAGGGCCTACAGGGCAGAAAGATACTGCAGGCTAGCCACCTCACATTGTGGGCTCCAGCCCACATTTTGCACTATACTCTTCAACCATCCCAGTGGTCTGTGGTGCAGCTTTGGCTGCGTCCAGTAAGAACCAGAACTTTGGCTGCTTCCACCTAGATTTTGAAAGATGAAGAAGACTGAAGCCATGGAAGTGCAACCCAGGCAGAAGGCTGCTGCAGGAATGGGGCCAGGGGAAAGAGATTTCGCTAGGGTAATGCCCAGCAGAGCTATGGTGGTGGGGCCACCTTCACAACGAAGAGCCGCCTGCGTGCACCGAAGTGCGATTCCAGCTGGGGAGAGTTGCACCATGGTTGCACCCAGAAAAACAATGCAGGTGGGGTGGCTGGAGCTTTGGGGGCCCAATTCCTGCTTTAGAGTGCCCAGACTGTGTGGGTCCAGAAAATGAGACATACTGCCAAAGAGGATTGGGGTTTAGTGTTGGCACCGATTAAGTTTTAGACTTCCCTTGAACCTGTTACTCCCTTTTTCTTTTCTATTTCTCCTTTTGGGAATGAGAATATTTATCCTATGCCTGTTACCCCATTGTGTTTTGGAAACACGTAACATGTTTTCTTCCAGGGGTTCATAGCTAAAGTCTCATCCATATTTTATTTAGATGAGACTTTGGACTTAGACTGAGTTGATGACATGGGAGAAGAACATAAATTCTGGGGGAGCCGCAAGTGGAAAGCTATGGTCTAAATGTTTGTGTCCCTCCCAAATTCATATGTTGAAAGCCTATCGTCCAAGGTGACAGGGCCTTACCTAGTACTGAGTAACCAGCAGATCAAGGATTCCCACTTGTTCTGTGAGAAGTGGACTTTCATTTGCCAAAGGCACTATTTTCCATGGAAGGAATGCTGTCAATCCCACCAGCCAACGAGAAAATGTTGCTGCTACTACCCTCCGAACCTCTGTGCTGGACACTATGAAGAGGAAGTGTGTCACCTTGGCTATTAGCCTTGTGCATGACCTCCTTTTGAGGTGTGCCAATTTAATTTTCTTAATGATACTCTATGCACTATTTTTCAGTTATTTATTTACATCTATCCTCTGTCTTAAACAATGAGCTACTGAGATCAGGACACATATCTTAATCATTTCTACATATCTGACATCTAGTTTCTTGATATGCTTATGAATGAATGAGTGAATGAATGAATGAATGAAGTCTGCCAGGTGAGGCTTCAAGATTAACTAATCATTTTTCTTGGATAAGATCAATGATTGCAGAATTTCTTAGTGAGCCTTCAACACAGGATGAATAGCATAAGCTAATATTTCATATATCTTAATAGTATGAGATAAAGTTTCTAGCCTAAAAGCATTATGATGTAGTATAAGATTGTCAAAAAATCTGCAATCATCAACTATGTTTGAGTCATGCCTTTGTCAGAATTCCCTCATTTATTCTGCTAAGCTTCAATGCCATAGCTATTACCAATGCACAGCTTCTTCTAGAACAAGAATTTATTTGTCACTCATAGTCATGTAAAGGTTACTAAACTTGAATGAAACTTGAACTTTAGATTATCAAAACTTCATAGTTTATTTCAAGCTAAAAGTGTAGTTTCATCAGTAAAGGAGAGTGGCTCAAATGCACTGTCTACAAATTTATAGCTCAATGATTACATCATTCTAGATAGATCTCTTTCGTTAACAGAAAATCCATTTACATGACTATTAGAGAAAGAAACAAAACTATTCTTATCTGTAATACATGTACAACAACATTGTAAAGCATTAAATTTTTTACAACAAAATACTAAAAACATGAGCATGACACTTAGAAATTTACAAAATATATAATAAACTTTATGCCTGACCTCAAAAAGTGGTGTTTCTACTGCTTAATAAAAGCATTTGTAGTTTAAAAACATATGAAATGATAAATTAACAACACATCAGTGCATGAAAATTACAGGGAAAGCTAGCCAAGTTTTTGGTGAGGAGCTGCTATGTTTTTACTGCTAGTGAAATTTTATTAGAATTCTCATGAGACAGTGGAAAAATGTACACAATAAGATACATAACTTGATAAGCTACTGTATTCTTAAGCAATTTTCTATTTCTGTCAAAGTGATAGCTACATTAAAAACTGCAGCAAATGTTAAGTGAATTGTATGCCTCAAAAACACGTTTTTAATTAAAGAATTTATTATCTAATTCTAATTTAAACATTTGAGGATTCAGATATCATTGAAACATTTTTTAAAAGCATATCCTATAGCTGATAGGCACACATATATCTCTGCCACCAAAATGATAAGAATTTGAATTGTAGCCCAGTCGAGCGTGGCTCAGCGGTTGAGCATCGACCTAGGATCCAGGCGATCAAGGTTCGATTCCCGGTCAGGGCACATGCCCGGGTTGTGGGCTGCAGCCGATCAATGACTCTCTCATCATTGATGTTCCTATCTCTCTCTTTCCCTTTCCCTTCCTCTCTCTGAAATCAATAAAGATATATTTTTAAAAAAAGAATTTGAATTGTAGCAAAATGAGTATATAAATATGAATTAGAAAATAAAGAATTCTTGATATCACTATAGTTGAAAAAATATATGTCTCTGAGTTTTGCAAAACTGTTCCATTTAAAATGGCTATTCTAAGGTAGACAAGAAGAACCTAACCTTAAGTGCAAACATATACAGGTAAAACCTTGTATAAAACAGCTTATCTCCTGACTTTTCCCAAATAATTTGATTTTCATCATTTTATGTTACCTCTTAACATCAAAACTAGTTTGACTCCGCAGCACGCTTCCTTCATTTGCTTAGTATCAATCTAGATTAGGTTTGGATTCTCGATTTCTAGGCTCCTGTGAGAAAGCCATCCCTGGTACTTGTTGGCCATTTCTTTGCTTCATACTGTGGAAAACTGCATCCACTAAAATTACCTCCATGAAGTGAGAGCTTTCAAGTATTTGTTATGGCTCTATAACCAGCATTAAGAACAGAGTCTAAAACACAATAAGCATTCAATATGTATTAGGTAAATACATTTTCTAAATGAATTCTCTTCTGATGCAAAAATGATCTGGGACTCTTTCCATTTCAAACACTAGTCCAAAGTGGCTAAGCTGGTAAGACAGGAATGCAATGACATACATCTTTGGGAAGGCAAAAGATGGAACTACCTTTCCAGCTGGACCCAATTAAAACATGGTTATCAGGGCTTCCTTTCACTCTCTGTTGTTCTTTTTCCTTGGATACACTAGCAAGCCCATCCAGGTGGCCACACAGGATAAGCACTGCACAATTCTAGATGATACAGTTCACACGGAACAGGATGTGAATGCTAACCCTTAAAGTTCTGCGATGCACAACCTGCAAAAGCACACAAGAGAGTCTAAGAGTCTGGACTCCTCCTTTTTTCACAAAACCAGGAAAATGGCTGTCAATATTGGTGTTAAACAGTATTAGCCAATACCAGTAGAAAACTTTTTTTCTGAGTGTATGTGTGCACACACGCACATGCTTCCATGCTTACCTGTGTGGTGTATCTCAAGATAAGATTCGATTCTGATGATTCCTCAGCCACACTCAGTATTGTCCCCAGAGGAATTGAATAAGGACTCATTTTTTCCACTCCTGTGGATGATAGCTAGAGTGTAATTCCAAAACAAAAGGAATTAGAGAAAAGTAATAAGCAACCACAGACAATTGCCGAATCCAGGGGTAAATAATACTGCAGTCTCTAACAAAAAAGATATCTGCTTCTGATTCTTAAAAATTAAAACAACCAGTAAAAGCCCTCGAGTGTAAATCCTTAGATGGAACTTCTAACTAAATAGGCTGAGTACACAACACAACTTATGCTGGAAACACATTTGTAGTGTATGTGTGTATATGTTCACAGAGCACAATTCTCTATCAAAAAAGTATAGTGATTGTAAGTATTATTATTATAGACTTAATTCAAAATAATTGGTGACAGTAAGATAAATTATGGATCTGAAAAGAACTGATATGACACTTCTCTCCTGTTTTCTTACTATTTCCCCCAATTTTTCTTTTGTTGTCTTATATTCTTTTTTTATTTCTTTTCTTCTTTAGCACAATAAGTATTTACAATTCAATTTTAATTTAATTCTATTCTATTTCTATTTCTGTTCTCAATTATTAAAGTTATCCTAAATTCTTTTCTAGCACTGCATGAAATGCTTTATCCTATCAACTTAAGTTAATTTAACCACATCATATATGCCAAATATATACCAAGTTAACTACAGGTTCTGTTTTCTACCTCTAAGATGTTGTGAAGGTCCTTCTCATACCATCAGTTTTATTCCACATCCTCATCATTTCTTGCCTTAAATATTGACATGGTTTTAAAACAATTATTTGTTGCTTCCTGCCTTCAAGTTCACATTTCTCTTACCCATTCATTTTTTTTAAAGAGATCAGGTCATAGTCTTTGCTCCTTAAGCTGGTTCTCTAATGCTTGGAGATTCAATATCCAATTCTTAAGGATTTTTTGCAGTTTAGGTTCAACCTCGCCTACCTCATTCCCCACCCCCCATCATTTTCTCATTAGTCCTATACTCTGACACACTAGATTACTAGTCATTCCCTGAGTCCACCAAACCTGCAAGGCAGCCCCTTGAATGGGACTTGATATAGCCCTGTGTTAGCATGTAGTCCAATCTGGGTTCGTAGGAAACACTGTGGAGATGCTGGCTATACTTGATTTGTTCTCAAAGCAGCTATCGAGCCTATCAATCTCCTTTTCAGTGGGCATCAGACCTTAGTTTTAAGAGCGCTAACCTCAAAGAAAGCAGAGCTCTTCACTGTTCACTTTAAAACTCCTCTCTAGTCAGAAGTGAAAAGAAATATAACAGACCCCTCTGAATGGCTGGAAGTGGGGGTTGGGAGATGAGGCAGGATGGTTGCAACGAAGAAGATCTACCTAATTATTTTCATCACAAGGAGCCTGCCTTATCCTGTTTCATTAAATCTGAGAAGCAATGGATTATAAAATTTTCTACTCACATTCCACTAAAGAAGACAATGTGCTGCTATATATATATGTGTGTGTGCGTGTGTATGTGCATATACATGTATATGTATATGTATATATGATGTACTATTGATTTTAAGATAATTCTTGATTTCATAAATATAAAAATAAACACTTCTTCTTTGGGACATGGATGTTAAGACTGAGGCTCACAGTCCACTTCTCTTTGAAGAAATTCACTTTCATGGAGCTAGAAGCTTAAGAGTCATCTAATGGCCTTTCTGGGCATCTACTTTGCTTCAGCCAAAATTTTTATTATAACACTGTTACATAACACTTTACACAGCAGTTCCTTCTTCATCTTTTAAGACTCAGATAAAATATAAGTTTTTCTGGGAAATATTCTCTGATTCTTACCAACCACACTCCTTTTCATTGCCAGGAAGAAAAAAATCACTCCTTTAAAAAATTTATATCTTTTTTTGTTAATACCAATTATGATTTTTTTTTTTTGAAAAGGGGACCAAGAACACTCAATGGGAAAGGATAGTCTCTTCAACAGAGGTTGTTGGGAAAACTGGACAGCCACAGGTAGAGAATTAAATTAAACCCTTATCTTACACCACTCACAAAAGTTAACTTGAAATAGAATAAAAATGTAAACAAGAGATCTGATAACATAAGAAAGAAGCTCCTTGAGATTGATGTTCGCAATATTTTGGGGGATATGACACCAAAACACAACCAACAAAAGCAAAAAATCAACAAGTGGAACTACATCAAACTAAAGAGCTTCTGTACAACTTAAGAAGCCATTAACAAAATGAAAAAGCAACCTACTAAATGGGAGGAAATATTTGGAAACTATATAATCTAGTAAAGGGTTAATATTCAAAACTTATAAAGAACTCATACAACTCAATACAAAAAATTTAAAAAGATTACAAAATGGGCAGAGAAACTAAAAAGTCATTTTTCCAAAGAAGAAATAGAAATGGCCAATAGTTATAAGAAAATATGCTCAAGGTCAAAAATTATCAAGGAAATGCAAATCAAAACCACAATGACATATCACCTCATATCTGTTAGAATGACTTGTCAAGAAGACAAGAGATAACAAGTGTTAACAAGGGTGTGGAGAAAGGGAACTCATATACTGGTCATGGAGTGTAAGATGGTATAGTCACTATGAAAAAAAGCATGGAGTGTTCTCAAAACATTAAAAATAGAACTACCATATGATTCGAGCAATCCCATGTCTGGGATTATATGTATACAAAGGATATGAAGATAAGATATTGAGGAAGTATCTGTACTCCCATGTTTATTAAAAATAACCAAGATATGGAAACAACCTGCGTCTGCCAACAGATCAATGGATAAAGAAGATGTAAGTATATATATATACACACAATGAAATATTATTCAGCCGTGAGAAAGAAGGAAATTCTGCCATTGGCAACAACATGGATGGACCTTGAGGACATTATGCTAAGAGAGATAAGTCAGAAAGAGAAAGACAAGTATTGTGTGATATCACTTATATGTGGAATCTAAAACAAACAAACAAACAAACAAAAACTTGTAGAAACAGAAAGTAGAATGGTGGTTAGCAGGAGCTGATGGGCGGGGAAAATGGGGAGATGACTAAGGGTAAAAACTTACAACTAGTAGATAAATAAGTCCTGGAGATGTAAAGCACAACATAAGGATTACAGTAAACAATACTGTGTTACAAACTTCAAACTTACTAAAAGACTAGATATTAATTGTTCTCACCACAAAGGAGAAAGACAATTATATGACATAAGAGAGGTTTATCTAATGCCATGGTGGTAATCACTATTTAATATAAATGTGCATCAAATCAATGCACTGTACATCTTAAACTTACATAATGTTATATGTCAATTTTATCTCAGTTGAACAAAAACATATTATGAAACCTGTTAGGTACTGTAGCTGTGTTCATGTCTGCCAGTACATTTTTGTGTTTTTAGTGCCTCAATCACTGCCTGGAACCTTCCTCTATATTTGCTGAAAGAGTGAATGCATCAAAAGTTATAAAATAGGAAGCCAGTTTGCTAGCAAGGTTTGAGTACTTCAATGTGATCCTTGCATATCTAATACGTAGTCATTAAATATTCAACTCACAAAATTGATTTTATTAATTCATCTATAAATAACTGGGCTTTGTGACAACAGACATGCTCAATTAAATCATGTAACACTGATTTTCATTCTAAAAATGTATTAGTTTACACTGGTAAATATAACTGCCAAGTGGACAAAAACTATACATAGTATTGTCATAACTTCACTTTTAAGTATCACTACAATAAAAACAAAATTACAACCAAAGACGGTTTGCCAAGCATTGGTATCACAAACAATAGGTCATCATAATAGGGGCCTGATAAACTCCCTGGTGAAATTTGTCAAGTGGGTATGAATAATGGCCTTCGTAAGTTGGAACAGGTGTTTTCCACCCTGAATCATGCTGAAGAAATATTAACACTACCAGCTATGATTTTCTTATACAGGTTGGTTGTCCTTTGTTTTAGTATCTAATTTATGCAGCTAAGAGTTCTGTTGCTTACAGTGTTTGCAGAAACCCCCAGATTCAACAGAGATAACAAAACATTCTCATTAAGAATCAATTTTAAGGTTGTCTCGCAGACAATTATCAGAGGTGATGGAGGTTGGGGCCCTGAGTGAAAAAGGAGAGGAAATTAAGCAAAAAATAAAAAAACCTCATAGACACAGACAGCAGAATGGCGATTACCAGAGGCAAAGGGGGTTGGGGAGGTGGAGAAGAGTAAAGGAGGGATAAATACTGATGAAAGGAGGCTTGACTTGGGGTGGTGAACACAATACAATATATAGATGATGTTTTATGAATTGTATACCTGAAACCTATATAATTTTCATTAACCAATGGCACTCCAATTCATTCAATAAAAATTTAAAAAAAAATAAAAGTGTCTAAGAAAAAATAGTATTTTAAAATATGATAATGCTGCAAATCATGAGTATACTTATATGTTGATGTTTGTAGTTCTCAGTCTTACAGGGAAATTTTTACCTTGATATTTTGGGACCACAATTGGAACGATACATGAAAAATTGCAATGCATCATAACAAAATTTTGCTCTACGAAGGAGAAAGAAAATGATTTACACTGTTAAGACCGGGTTGCAATATAATTATTATGAGGTAAAAATAACTAAGTACATATTTAGACTAAGGAATAGAAGATATTTCTTCACTAAGAAATATATTGGATCAGAGAATAATTTCTCTTGGGAATTTCTGTGGGGGAAAAAAATGAGTATATTTACAGTATCGATTTTCTTTCCACCCAAGCGAGTGACTCATTGAATTCTATATTAAGAAAGAAGTAATCCAAGAAAAAGCTGTAATAAATCTAAAATGTGATTGCATCTATTATAAACATAAAATGATTTGCTAGAAAATAAGGTAAACTGTGATAATAATTCTTGAGCCACTTTATTTATACACATTCCAGTTTTTATCCAAGAAGCAACCAAATAGCCATATCTAAGGTAACAAGTTTGCATTTGTTTCCAAATAGCCATATCCAAGGTAACAAGTTTACATTTGTTTCCTTATGAATATATTCATTCTAATTTTTTAAAAATGTACCTCAAGTAAAAGCATAAAGAAACTTTATCAACAGACTTCCTCAGATGCTTGAGCTGAATAATTCTGTAGGTTTGTTTTGATATTTTAGTACATGAGCCAAATCATCACATTAAGTTGTAGTATTCTCACCAGAAGAGTGACACAGTATAACACATGATGTTTTCTCTCATGGATAAAAAGAAGCAAATTTTCTTTTAAATCGTTTTATAATATATATGTGTAGCTATACATTTTAGAGACATGTTACTTGTAAAAACTAGTCTGAAAGTAAAATGAGATCACTGCTGAGGTTTCAGAGACGGAAGCTGGTTTTCGTATGTTCTAGTTACAACTAGCCCTATGCTTCCAGCTGGAAAACTCCTGCGGTTAGAGCTCGACCTAATCCAGTAGGCCGTGTTCCTCATGTGGAGAATGAAATATTTGTTTATATCCCCTGCATGAATTATCTCTACTATTCCCACATGAGAGATTTTCTTTTTCTCAACTGACACTAAATAAATGGAATTTTTTTTAGAAAACAAGCTTCTATCATTTTGCTTTAAATGCAATTTATTTCAAGAGGAAAGATATCAGTAGAAAAACAATAGGCTGTAAATAAATAAACTGCCATAACTTTAACATCTTTTATCTCTTTCCCCAATGTTTTCCTTTTAAAATATCATTGTTCTTACTCCACAGTGAAATACTAAGCTTTTTCACAATTATAGTTCTTGTTTTCCAAATATTTAATTTTTAAAGATGAGACTCTCACTAATCTTGTTGGTGGAAATATGAATATGCATATATCTCTCATATGCATTCCATTATTGAGTTTGGTTCCTTTTATTGTGATGTAAAGATTTTTAAACTAATTTTTTCTTTCTGTTCTTAGAGTCACTATATATAAAGAGAGTGGTGATCAGTCATTATATTTTACTATGACTAAATGGGCTTTGTTTTGCATAAAGTTCACATCTTCTTGAAGGTCCACAACTTGGTCAGTTAAAAGAAATATATCCTTTCCTGCCTTAGCCCGTTGGCTCAGTGCTAGTTAGAATGTTGGCCCTAAGACCAAGGGGCCCCAGGTTCAATTCCTGGTCCAGGGCTCATACCTGGGTTGCAGGATTCCCAGGTACATGGGTTGCAGGATCCTGGGTTGCAGGATCTCCAGTCGGGCGTGTGCAGGAGGCAACAGATCAATGTGTCTTTCTCACATCAATGTTTCTCTCTCTTCCCCTCTTTCTCCTTCTCTCTCCCCCTCCTTTCCCTTCCACTCTATCTAAAACTCAATGGAAAAAATATCCTCCACTGAGGATTAACAACAAAAAAGAAATATATCCATTTCCCAAGTGTCACACCATGTTAAAAATATATGTTTTTATGTATTTAAACATGCCTTTTTTTCTGTGAATAAAATGTTATTTAGTTGTATTTATAGCACAGAAAAATAATTCTAAGGCACTTTTTAGCTTTTAAGGGATCACAGTTAATTTAGGCCATTTTGGTGTTTTCTGTTTGTTTGTTTGTTTGTTTGTTTCTTACTATAAGAACACTCTTTGTCCATACCGCTGTTACTAGAGGTAGAAAACTCTCAATGTAAACTTTCAAAATATGCAAGGAAATGTTGATTGAAAAGCATTGGAATTTCTTTTATGCCACACATCTGTTGCTGAGGTTAAAACAAAACATAGATCCCAAAATCTAAAAGTAATATTTAAAACTGTTCAGTCAGTGTGCAAAGATTTTTAAATAAGTTAAAGGAAGAAAAAGTTACGTAGGACATTTGGTAACTGCAAATAAGAAAGTAAGTTACTTTAGTTCATTTTTATTTTTATTTATTTATTTATTTTAAATACATCTTTATTGATTTCAGAGAGAGGAAAGGAGAGGGAGAGACAGATAGAAACATCAATGATGAGAGAGTCATTGATCGGCTGCAGCCCGCAACCCGGGCATGTGCCCTGACCAGGAATCGAACTCCGATCGCCCGGATCCCAGGTCGACGCTCAACCGCTGAGCCACACCCGGCCGGGCTAGTTCATTTTTAAAACATAAGTATACATTCAGTCAAAAAACTTATGTTTATTCACATATAAGATAAAGTTGTCTCTCAAGTTAACCAGAGTAAGTTTAGATTTAGCATGACAAAGATTGCAATTATACTTTGATTCTAAAGCATGTATACTTGTTTGCTCATTTTTGTTTTAGTACTTAGATAAATATCAATATCAGGTAAATGTCATGCTCTAATCTTATGCTCTGTATATTCCTAAAAAGTAATGTTATTGATTGATAATGACATTTTACTCAAACACCTCAAACACTTGAATTTCCTGTTTTACATTTTTTGCCTGTTTAGGGTAGCAATATAGAATAATGGTAAAAAAATAAAAATAAAAAGGTTTTATATGTATGTGAAAAGACTTTAATTTCATTAAAATAGCTAAACTATAGGCTCTAATTTTGCTTAACTTTTTTTAAAAAAAGTATCTTTATTGTTGAAAGTATTACAGATATACCCCCTTTCTTTCCCCATTGATCCCCTCAACTCCAGAACCACACTCCCCCCAGACCTTCACCACACTATTGTCTATGTCTGTGGATTATGCATATATGCATATAAATTCTTTGATTAATCTTTCCCCACCCACTCCCCCACCCCTCTCTTCCCACTGAGATTCATTAGTCTGTTTCATGCTTCTATGTCTCTGGATCTATTTTATTCCTCAATCTATTTTATTAGATTCCACATACAAGTGAGATCATGTAAAACAGAATCAGAAAGAATCAGAAAACCTGAATAGGCTAATAACAGCTAATGAAATTGAAGCAGTAATAAAAAAAACTCCCAGCAAAAAAAAAAAAAAAAGCCCTGGTCCAGATGGCTTCACAGGGGAGCTTTCTAATTCTTTAAGTTGTAGGGCTAGATAGTTTACAAAAAAATTTTCTTGCTTTTTGAGGTAGGCTTGTAGTGCTATAAACTTCCCTCTCAGGGCTGCTTTTGCTATGTCCCATAGATTTGGGAATGTTGTATGTTCATTTTCATTTGTTTCCAGGATTTTAAAAATTTCTTTCTTGATCTTATTGGTAATCCATTCATTGTTTAATAGCATGCTATTTAGCCTCCATGTGTTTGAATGTTTTCGAGTGTTTTTACTGTAGTTGATTTCTAATTTCATGCCCTGGTGATCTGAGATGCTTGATATGATTTCAATCTTCTTGAACTTGTAGAGACTGGTTTTGTGTCCTAACATGTGGTCTATCTTTGAGAATGACCCATGTGCAATTGAGAGGAATGTATATTCTATCCAGTGAAGTCAGTAGGGTGCTAAAGTCCATGACTATGACTGTATTGCTGTTGATCTCCCCCTTAAAGTCCTTAAGGTTATTATTGATAGGTCCTTATTTATTGCCATTTTAATTCTTTATGCCTATGTTTCTTTCTCTATTTCTTCTTATTATTAAAGCAGTCTAACATTTCTTGCAATGCTTCTATTTCTACTTCTAATTACAGCAGTCCCTTTAACATTTCCTGCAATGCTGGTTTAGTGGTGATAAACTCCTTTAGCCTTTTTGTCTGGAAAGCTCTTTATTCCACCATCTATTTTGAATGATAACCTTGTGGGGTAGAGTAGTCTTGGTTTCAGATCCTTGTTTTGCATTACCTTGAATACTTCATGCCATTCCTTTCTGGCATATAGATTTTCTGATGAGAAATCAGCTGACAGCCCGTGGGAGCTCCTTTGTAGGTAACAGATTGCTTTTCTCTTGATGCCTTTAAGTTTCTCTCTTTGTCTTGAATTGTTGGCATTTTAATTATGATGTGTGTGGATCTGGGCCTCTTTGGATTCTTCTTGTTTGTGACTCTCTGTGCCTTCTGAACTTGTGTGAATTTTCCTTCACCAGATTAGGGAAGTTTTCTGCCATTATTTGTTCAAATAGGTTCTCTAACCTTTGCTTACTCTCAACCTCTTCTGGCATTCCTATGATGGGAATATTGTTGCATTTCATGTTGTACCACAGCTCCCTTAGACTGTCCTCCTGTGTCTTTTTTAATTGTTTTTTCTTTTTGGATCTCTGAATGAGTGATTTTTTCCTACCTTGCCTTCTAATTCACTGATCCAATCCTCAGCTTCCTCTAATCTAGTGTTTATTCCTTCCAATATATACTTT
The DNA here is from genome assembly GCF_054644295.1 of Miniopterus natalensis. Lineage (NCBI taxonomy): Eukaryota > Metazoa > Chordata > Mammalia > Chiroptera > Miniopteridae > Miniopterus > Miniopterus natalensis. The sequence goes on from NC_142081.1 coordinate 105,232,427, forward strand.
ATTTCTGCTCTATCATTTTTCACTTCTGATTTGTCATTTTTCATAGTTTCTATATATTTTTTCATGCTATTGAAAATTCTTACGATCAATATTCTAAACTCTATATCTGATAGATTGCCTGTCTCCTTTTTATTTAACTCTTTTCTGGAGACTTCTCTTGTTCATTCATTTAAGGCTTAGTTTTTGTCTCCCCATTTTGTCTGCCTGTTTGGATTGTTTCTATGCATTAGGTGCATTTGCTAGCATTCTCAGTCTTTTTGGAAAGTCTCTGTTGCAGGCAAATAGCTTACACTGTTTGTGACTAGCCTTAAGTACCCTGTTTGGAGTTATCAACAACCCATGGCTTGAGGTCCTTTCTACTTGGGCTGGGTTCATTTGGACAGGACCAAGAGGCACACCAAAGTCCGTTTTTCCAAGATGCAGGTACTGAAGAAGATCAGGCAAAGTCTCAAAGCACTCTGAGGTCTGCCTCTGCCTATAGGCTGATTAGTCTGATTCTCTTACTGAGCCTCAGGCTGTAGAAACTACAAGGGGTAGGGTAAGAGGTTTTTCCACAGGGTAGGACAGTTTCTTCCCTCTCAGGCAAAGCTGCTTGGAAGGTAAGTGTGTGCCTATGAAAGATGTTCTCTGCACTATGGGGGAATGACTGGGCATAGGAATCCAGAGGAGGTGCCCTCTGAGCTCTATCTCCAGAGCTCAGATTCTCCTCACATAGCTCCTGTCCACTCTGCCTTCCCTCTGCTGGAACCCAAGGTGAGTGGCTGCATATGAAACTTTGTGTGTTGGCTCTTTAAAAAGGTGCCTGCATTTACAGCCATCTCTTCCTGGCAGACAGAAATCTGGCTGATTTTCACAGCCAGATGATATGTGGGTATCTTTCTCAGTTTGTGCTGTTGGCTGGGAAGCCCATCCTGGTGTTTAGGCTGTAGTGTCCTCGGTGTCAACCTCCCACAGCTGAGATATCCCTCCAGACCTTCAGCTGCTGCCTGTGAGAACCCAGCCAGCCCTCTCACACCTGTGCACTTTCTACCAGCCTCTATGCATTCTGCATTTTTCCTCCTTGGTTATGAGAGTGCTCTCCAGCTCATCTTCAGCTGCAGTTGATTATTCAGGATGTGTTTTATATATTTTGGCTGTGATTCCAGTTTGGTCCCAGGAGAATATAGTGTAGCTTCCACTCATTCCCATATCATCTTTAATCCCCTTCAAAGTTGCTTAACTTTTAAAGGCATTTTCTAAACACATTGGGGGCTTGTCTTACAGAAAAACTCAAAAATGTTTGAATGGTTTTGGGAAGGATTTTTTCAGTGGTTAGAGAGTCGGCTTGCACACTGAAAGGTCCTGGGTTCAGTTCTCTGTCAAAGGCATGTACCTGGGTTGCAGGTTTGATCCCTGGCCCTGTCAGGGCATGTTCAGGAGGCAGTCAATCAATGTGTGACTCTCTCACATGGATTTCTCTCTCTCTCTCTCTTTCTCTCTCTCTCTCTCTTTTCCTTCCTCCTCTCTCCCTTCCACTCTCTCTAAAAAAAGAAAAAGAAAAAGAAAAAGAAAAATATATCCTTAGGTGAGGATTAACAACAAAAAAAATATTTGAATGAATGAATGAATAAAATTTCTATCTGTAATTGTCTAACATTAGTGTATGCAGCAGATCCCCACACCACACCCACATTAGACGATTCACAAGGAAGACTCGCAGGACTCAGCATTTCATGACACTCATGCTTATCATTTGTACAGTAAAAGGGTTCTAAGCTAAATCAGCAAACTGAAAATGTACACAGGGTGAAGTTCAGAGGAATCCAAGCACAGGCTTACAAGAGTCCTCTCCCAGTGAATGAATTTGTGTGGATAAGTTTCATTCCTCCACCAATCAGTTATGACAACACATGTGAAGTGTTATCTATAAGGGAAGCATTCTTGAGCCTAGCAGTCCAGGGATTCTATTTGGGGTTGGATATATGATTGACTATAATCATGGAAATGTACCCTCCCAGAAAAAAAAAAAAAAAAAAAAGCATATGCTCTGGATAAATCTCATTGTACAGGTTAGGCACAGTGAGCCACTCTTGTCACTTAGCAAAATTTTATATCATTGTGAAAAATTGGTCCCCAGCCAAGTTACCAGACTACATCCAAGGGCCAATCTGAAAAGCTAGCCTTTCTAAGGATAGCAGTCTCAGGCCTGCTATGTCATTTTCTGCTCTTGGATGAGAAAGAAAAGGCTGATGTCAGCATCTGTATTAAGTATTTTATAATATTATAGTTATGATAGTCTTATCATGGAAGAAAATTGAAAATCAACTACTGTATTTAGAGCTCATCTTCCACTTTTTTTCCAGATTCAGGTCCCACTTTGTGCCTCAGAGACATCAATGGACTACATCAACTTTCTCTGTATCCCTGGCTTTCATTTGGGTTTGGCAATTGGGAGGCACTGCAAGAGATTAAATGGCAGAAGGGGAGTGAGTTCATGAAATTTAGTCACACTAACTACATCAAGTCCACAATACTTTTGCCAGGACACTGGCTGAGGCCAGTGATGTGATGGAAAGCAACAGTGGCTCCAGGACAACCTCTCAGAGGGAGATTGTGGAACCTTCTTTGAGAAGCATGTCAGTAGTGTTCGTTCTGAGAGGTAATGGGATGTTTGTAAACCATGCCACATAGTGAGGTCATATTAATCAAATTTTCATAGGCAATGCATGAGATAGCATGTAGACAGAGGGCAAAGTATTGAGACATAAAGTAGCTAGGGCAGTTAGTCACTATCATTATGAAATGACTGTAAATATTACAGCCTCCTCTGATGGCCCTAGAGAGCACACAGAGGAAGGAGACTTTAAGAACCGTAAATGTCTAACACAATACAAATGGAAAATCAGAAAACTGAAAGTAGCTTTAAAGACACTATTGCAATAGTGCATGTATGCTGTATATGAAGAAAGATTTCATCCATGTCTTGACTGTAAGAGTTGCAGACTTGCAGCACTAATTAAATGCTCAACTATCCCAGGACTTAAAGCTAAAGCAAGGGAACTAGAAGGATGCATGTTTCATTGGGGACCTGATAGGAGACATAAATGAGGCTAAAATCTTTGCATTTTCAAATCCACCTGAACCTCCAGCTAGGAGAAGCAGCTGCCTATTACACCTGCTTTTGAGAACACCAGCTTTCTCCATATAAACCTTTTAGTAATGGCACCTATGTAAGCTGCCACATATGGAGATTTACTCTCTCCATTGCACCATGTTTTCTGTCTGTCTCTTTCAGTGGGCAAACATAACTAATCAACTTATCTCAGTCCACCTTATCTGCAGGGAATAATCAGTCATATTGTTTAACTCAAATTTGATTTTTCTATAATCACACACAAAACAAGAGGCTGCTAGAGATTTTGTTTGTTTGTTTTGGCAAAGGGATGGGTATGAATACAAGGTCTTGTTGACTACATTTCTTGAGCTTGAATTATTTATGCTTTTAGTCTCTTAGAACTCATGCAGCTATCTTTTTCTTCCTGTGCCCTCTGAAATGCCTTCTCTCAGTGAATTATTTCTTGGAAATGCTGCCTACTAGGCTAGCACTGTGTCTCTGTGACATGTTTGTGCCCCTGGCCAGCTTCTCGTGTGTTCTGATGGAGTTGCATTATATCTCAATTTCTTTTGACAGAAGATTAAAGTCCACATTGGGTCCATCCTCTGAAGAATTCTCCCATGGTACGAAAGCATGAACGTCAGGTTTTCTTCTATGTAATACCATTAAACACTCCCTCAAACTGTAGCAGCCTGTGATTTGACCATTTAATCACTGTCTTATTGGCTTGTTTTCCTTACATTGGATAAACATTTCCTTTTAGATTTCACAACTCCCTGTAGGTCTCAAGGGCACAAATGAATACCCACTTGAGTCCTTTCCCTTACTCTGACATGCGTTGAATTAGGTTGTTCTATGTACCAGGGGACCATCTTCCCTCAGAATTATGCTTATAAAAGTTTAACATGTATCTGAATCACCTGAGGGACTTGTTAAAACTCAGATTGCTAAACCACACTCCCAGAGGTCCTGATGCAGTAAGTGTGTGTAGGGACCTGCGAATTTGGGCTTCTGTCAAATTCTTTGGTGATGCTGATGTTTCTAGTTGGGCATCTCACTTGAAGAATCACTGCTCTAGAATGATGCCTTACTTCAGCTTGAATAACATTATCACAACTCATTCTGCCTAGTAAAAGTGCGTTCCAAAATTAAAATAGGGCCCTGCCTCCTTCACACAGAGGTATAGTTCAAAATGTGTTAAATCCTATTCAAATCTGAAAAACGGTCCTGGCGGTGCTATCATGCTGTCAGTGCTCACACAAGGGGCACCAGTCATGAGGATGAAATGTCCTTGACATGTTGAAAAACTTGTATTCTCTATAATCATCCGGGGAGTCCTGTTTCTCAGTAAGTAAGAGAGTCTCAGTGTTTAAAGTGCTTTTTCAAGTCAATAGATTCTTATAAAAAGCATTTTTGTGGTAAGATACAATAGTGATTGTGAAACAGTTGTTGAGAGTTTAGCAATGTAAAGCTTAGAGAAAGTAAAAAGAACATTTGCTTTTTGTTGATGTGGTTGTTTTGAGCAGGGGGAAAATTATACCTTCAAATAATATTTGAGACCAGAGGCTATAGATATATTCAGGATATATAACCATGGGTATTTGCAAATGTCAGGATGAAAAGCTCTCTATCTACCTCTTTTTTTCTGTCCCACAAGAGGTTGAAAGAAATGAAATAGTAAAAAAAATGTATAAATAGAACAAGACATTACTACTGTTACGTTGAAAACAATCTTTACCTGGACCATTCTTACTGTAAAACTGCATGTTCATATCATTTATTCTGTGGAATCTGAAATGAAGAAAGCATCTTTTGTTTTCACCTCTAAGTGAGAGAATAAAAGATATACTGGGGTATTAATGGAATTTAAGAATCATGAGCTAGAACAGTGGTCATCAAACTTGGCTGCACACTAAAATAAACTGGAACAGTTAGAAAAAATTTCCTAGCCCAGGATACACCTCAGATCAATCAAATCTGAGTTTTTACCTGTCAGACCCAGACATCTCATTTTTCAAATTAATCTCCCAAGTGATTCTATTATACAGCCAAGGTTAAGAGCAATTGGAAGAGAATCTTAGCATACCTGACTAAATTTGCAAAAATTAGTCTGTGCCATGGTGAGGAAAAACACATGCACGGTCTTCTGTTTCTGGATGAAATTTACTTTCAATCATTTGGGATATTTTCAGTAAAATATAGAACTTAAAGAGGCAATGGTATTTACATAATAATCCATTCATAAGTAGGCAAGTTAAAGATAAAGCTTCAAAGATTAATTCTGGGATTTCTATTCAAATATATCTTCCCTTGTTTTTCTTGACGTACTTGCTCAAATCAGCTTTCAGTCCTTCAATAAAGTGATCCAGTTCTATCAACCTAGAGTTGCTACCTTTATTTTGGACATAATTGGCTTTTCAAGATAAAATTTGCAAACACAACTGGCCAATCAGTCCCAAGTATCAGGTTCATGTAACTCTTTTGAAATCAATTTCTAGAATCACATTTTTTTTTCCTTAATGTGTTTTTATAATGAAAAAGTATGGTTCAAGAACTGGAAAAAATGTAAGTATTTTTCAACAAATCATATGTGTATGATCAATTTTTTTCAACCGTTCATAAAAGTTACTCTGTTCTGCCAGTAATGATGGGAAAGTTACAGACATGATGGTAAGTCCTTTTGGAAATGATTGAAACTAATTATATAACCCTCAAATATTTTTCTGCTACTTATATGTTATGTAACAGATACTTGTTGAATATTTACTCTATGCAAGGCACCATGCCAAGCATTATAGTATATTAAAGACTGCATCAGACACATTGCCCTCTGTTCAGTTAGAGAAAGATGCACAGAAAAAGGGCTTTTTAACTACAAAATTCTGTAGAATTGAATGAAACTGTTCTTCCACTGGGCTTTGAGCAGAGCCATTCATCAGTGAAATTACAGATTGTTTTTGTCGCCCATTTATTTGGAACGAGACTCAGATTCAGTCTTGAAAGTAATTATAGTTTGAACAGTCTATTTAGATAAAAAGATTGTTTATTTACCTCATGTGAAATCATCTCCAAATAACTAATAACATCCTCCTTAACTGAAAATTGTGAGTGAAGAATCCACTTTTACAAAGAACTAATTTAAGAGTTACACTTAAAATGGCTTTAAAGGTAAGACTGGTAATTGAGTGGGAATGGGACAATAGAGAGTGCTGTGGACTGTGGCTAACTAAAGTCACATATTGCTATGTGAGAATATACACTCCATGTGTCTTCTAATTTTTTTAATAAGTAATAATATGGACATTTCATTGAAAAAATCTTTACTTTGAGAGATACTGATTAGGTAAATGAATTATATACATTTCTTTTTATTTTATTTTATTTTTTAATCAACATTTATCCCCTCTATAAAAACTTTATAGGCCAAACAATGATCACTGAAGGACCACATTTATAAAGTGAGTTCCAGTTTGTAATTTTTGGCTTGAAATAAATAAGAAACTTAGCAGGTTACTACCGGCTTTTGAGATGACTGTAGTTTTATAACTTATCTGTCCTTGAAGCATCTAAGGACTAAATATTAAGTGTGATTAATTCATTAATTGATTGATTTGTTCAATAAATAAAAGGTTTTCTCTGATTTAGAAAAAAATTAACTGCACTTTGGAAGCTTTGTTTACCAGAGTAGCAATAGGCTGGTAGTGCACTAATTACTGCCCTTGAAGAAAGAAACAGCAATCTCTGACCTTCTGCTATCCTTCCACTCTGTCCTTCCTCCACTTTAAGAATATAGAAAGACAATTTCATAGAAAGGACTATGTCATCTTTCATAGGAGCCTCAAAAACCTACATTAAGCACTGAGTACATTGGTTCATACTGTCAATATTTGGAGAAAGCTCCATGCAAACTAAGAATAGAATAAAACTTTTAACACAATAAAAAAGTTATTGCTAGAAAAGAACAAACTAAAGTTCATATTGAAACTTTAGAGTCACAGGTATAAAAATTAGGAAAACAGAAATAATTGCCACTAATAATATTTAATATTGTTCTGAAAATATTAACCTATACAATACTACAATAAAAAGAAATCAGAGTAGTCAATATTAGAAAAATGCTGTAAATATAAAAATGTACTTAAGATATGATTATATACCTGGAAACCACATGAAAATAAAATACAAAACTATTCATATTAATAAGAATTCAGTATACCAGCAATAACTAGTTAAAAATTAAACAAAAAATATTTTATTTATAAGATAATAAGTACCACATGATTCACTTCACAAGAAATACAAGACTTATAAGAAGAGTAATGTTAAATGTAGTGAAAAACCTAAAAGAAATATCAAAAAATATATATGCATTCCAACTTCATGAATGGAAAGTCATAAATTCAATACTGAATCAGACTCATCAAGAAAAAAAGAGGGAGGACCCAAATAAATAAAATTAGAAATGAAAGAGGAGTAGCAACTGAAATCATAGAAATGCAAAGGACTGTAAGAAAATATTATGAACAACCATATGCCAACAAATTAAACAATCTGGACAAAATGGATAAATTCCTACAAACATACAATCTTCCAAAACTGAATCAGGAAGAATCAGAGAATCTGAATAGGTAGATTACAACCAGCGAAGCTGAAACAGTAATGAAAAATATCCCAACAAATAGAAGTCCTGGACAGGAAGGCTTCACAAGTGAATTTTATCAAACATTCAAAGAAAAGATAACACCTATCCTTTTCAAACTATTTCAAAAAATTCAAAGGAGGCAAGACCCCCAAGCTCATTTTCCAAGGCCAGCATTATCCTAATTCTATAACCAGATGAAGACACGACAGAGAAAAAAAATGATAAGCCAATATCCCTGATAAACAAAGATGCTAAAATCCTCAATAAAATATCAGCAGAGAGAATCCAGCAATACATTCAAAAGATCATCCACCATGATCAGGTGGGATTTATTCCAAGGATGTAGGATTGGTACAATATCCACAAAACAATAAACATGACACACCACACAAACAAAAGAAGGCTAAATCCCACGTGACCATATCAATAGATGCAGAAAAAGTATTTGATAAAATCCAGTATCAATTTATGATAAAACTCTCAGCAAAGTAGAGGGAACATAACTCAATGTAATAAAGGCCATGTGTGACAAACCTACAGCAAACATCATACTCACTGGGCAAAAACTACAAGTGTTGCTCTTAAGATAGGAAACAAGACAGGGGTGTCTACTTTCACCACTCTTATTCAGCATAGTCCTGGAAGTCCTTGTCACAGCCATCAGAAAACAAGAAGAAACAGAAGGCATCCAAATAGAAAAGGAAGGAGTAAAATTGTCATTATTTGCAGATGACATGATGCTGTATACAGAGAACTCTAATGGTTCTACCAAAAAAGCACTAAAAATGATAAATGAATTCAGTAAAGTAGCAGGACACAAAATAAATACCCAGAAATCAGTTGTATTTTTACTCACCAATAATGAACTATTAGAAAGGGAAGCTAAAAATACCATCCCATTCACAATTGCTTCAAAAAGAGTAAAATACATAGAAATAAATTTAACCAAGGATGTAAAAGACATGTACTCAGAAAAGTATAAGACACTGAAGAAAGAAACTGAAGAAGATACAAATAAGTGGAAGCATATACTGTGTTCGTGAATAAGGAGAATTAACATCATTAAAATGTCCATATTGCTCAAAGCAATCTATAGATTCAATGCAATTCCTGTAAAGATACCAATGGTGTATTTCACAGAACTGGAATAAATATACCAAAATTGTATATAGAACCACAAAAGACTCTGAATAGCAACAGCAATCTTGAGAAAGAAGAACAAAGTTGGAGGAATTACACTACCTGGTATCAAACTATACCACAAGGCCACAGTAATCAAAACAGCATAGTACTTGCATAAAAACAGACATATAGGTCAACAGAACAGAATAAAGAGCTCAGAAATAAACCCATACCATCATGATTAATTAATATTTGACAAAGGATGCAAAACATACAATGAACCAAAGATAGTTTCTTCAATAAGTGGTGTTGAGAAAATTGGACAAATACATGCAAAAAAATAAAATTAGACCACCAACTTACACCATACATGAGAATAAACTCAAAATGGATAAAAGACTTAAATATAAGTTGTAAAAACCATAAAAATCCTAGAAGAAAATATAGGCCACAGGGAGTAGGTTGTAGGGAGAGGGTAGAGGTGGACAAAGGCCAGGGAATGGGGGACATCAGTATTAGTGTCAACAATAAATAAAACAGCATAGTAAAATCTCAGACATCTCTTGTAGCAATATTTTTGTCAATATTTCTCTTAGGGCAAGGGAAATAAAGGAAAATATAAACAAATGGGACTACATCTAACTAAAAAGCTTCTGCACAACAAAGGAACCATCAACAAAATGAAAAGAGAGCCCGTTGTATCAGGAATCTTCCTCGCCAATGATACATCCAATAAAGGGTTAATTTCCAAAGTATCCAAAATATATAAAGAACATATACAACTCAACAACAAGAAGATAAATATTTCAATTAAAAAATGGGCAAAGGACCTGAATAAACACTTCTCCAAAGAAGACATACAGATGGCCAATAGTCATAGGAAAGTATGTTCAATGTCACTAATCATCAGGGAGATGCAAATTAAAATCACAATGAGATATCAAGTCACACCTTCTAGAAAAGCTACCATCAACAAACAACAATTGCTGGTGAGAATGTGGAGGAAAGGGACCCCCTAGTACATTGGTGATGGGAATGCAGACGGGTGAAGCCACTGTGGAAAATAGCATGTAGTTTCCTCAAAAAATTAAAAATGAAACTGCCTTTGACCCAGTGATCCCACTTCTAGGAATATATACTAAAATTCAAAAGAATACATGCTCCCCTGTGTTCATAGCAGCATTATTTACAATAGACAAGACCTGGAAACATCCCAAGGGCCCATTAGTAGATGAGTGGATAAAAAAGTTGTGGTACATTTACACAATAGAATACTACTTGGCCGTAAAAAGAAGGAACTGTTACCCTTTGCAGCTGGATGGATGGACCTGGAGATTATCATGCTAAATGAAATAAGCCAGTTAGAGAAAGACGAGTATCTCATGATCTCATTTATAAGTGGAATCTAATGAACAAAATAAACTGATGAGCAAAATAAAAACTGAGGCATGGATGCATTGAACAGACTGACAGATCTCAGAGGGAAGTGAGGAGGAGAGACTGGATGGAAGAAGATGAAGGGATTTTCCAAAGAACATATGTGCAAAACCCATAGACACAGACAACAGTGTTGTGATAGCCAGAGGGAAGGAGTGGGGCTGGGGGCTGGATGGAGGTGGGCAAAGGTGGGAAAAATGGAAACATCTGCAATAGTGTAATAAAAATAAAGTAATAAAAAAGAAAGTCCTATAGTCTTCTCATATGGATCCAGGCATCTGATATTATATCACGCACAAATCCAATGAATTCTTGGGAAGCATGCTTAATACAATAGTTCTGGAATTTTAGGAAAAAATAAACAAAATACAAAGCCACTGTAGGGAAACCTGGTACTGGCACAAGAACAGACATATCGATCAGTGGAAAAGAACAGAGAACCCAGAAATTGACTCATGCCATTATGGTCAATTAATATTTGACAAAGGAGTCAAGAACATACAGTGGAGTAAAGACAGTCTCTTCAATAAATGGTGTTAGAAAAATTGGACAGGTACATGCAAAAAAATTAAACTAGACCAAAATCTCAGACATCTCTTGTAGCGATATGTTTGCCTTATACATCTAGGGCAAGAGAAACTAAGGAGAAATAAACAAATGGGACTGCATCAAAATAAAAAGCTTCTGCACAGCAAAAGAAACCATCAACAAAATGAAAAGGGAGCCCACTGTATGGGAGAATATATTTGCCAATGACACATCTGATAAAGAGTTAATATCCAAAATATATAAGAAACTCATACAACTTAACAAAAGGAAGACAAAAAATCCAATCAAAAAGTGGGCAAAGGACCTAAATAGACACTTCTCCAAAAAAGGACATAAGAATAGCAAAGGGACATATGAAAAATGCTCAACGTTGCTAATCATCAGAGAGATGAAAATTAAAACCACAGTGAGGTATCACTTTACCTGTCCGAATGGCTACCATCAACAAATAAACAAATGACAAGTGCTGGCTAGAGTGTGGAGAAAAGTGCACCCTAGTACACTGCTGGTGGGAATGCAGACTGGTGCAGCCACTATGGAAAGCAGTATGGAGTTTCTTCAAAAGATTAAAAATTGACCTGCCATTTAACCTAGTGATCCCACTTCTAGGAATATATCCCAAGGAACCCCAAACATCAATTGCAAAGAACTTATGCATCCCTTGTCCATAGCAGCACAGTTTACAGTAGCTAAGATCTGGAAACAGCCCAAGTGCCCATCAGTAGATGAGTGGATAAAAAAGCTGTGGGACATTTACACCATGGAATACTATGCAGCTGTAAAGAAGAAGAATCTCGTACTCATTGGGACAGTAAGGATGGACCTGGAGAATATTATGCTAAGTGAAATAAGCCAGGCAACGAAAGACAAACATCATATGATCTCGCTTATACGTGGAATCTAAAGAACTTAATAAACTGATGAACAGGATAGATTCAATGCCATGGAAGCATAGATGAGACTGACGAATGTCAGAGGGATGGAGGAGAGCGGGGGGTGGAGGGGGAGAGAGTAACCAAAGAATTTATATGCATATATGCACAACCCAAGGACACGGACAATGGTGGGGAGAGGGACTGGAGAGGGGGAAGGGACGGGGTGGAACGGGTCATTGGGGAGAAAAAGGGACATCTGTAATATTTTAAACAAAAATAAAATTAAAAAAAAAAAAAAGAGGAAGGATCTTTTATCCTTTGGCACAGCATGGAGGGAACTAGAAAGTATTATGCTAAGTGAAATAAGCCAGTCAGAGAAAAGACAAATATCACGTGATCTCACTTATATGTGGAATATAATAAACAAAATAAACTGATGACCAAAGTGGACCCAGAGACATAGAAGCATGGAACAGACTGAGGGATCTTAGAGGGAAGGCATGGGTGGGAAGGTATTAATCAAAGAACCTGTATGTCTATAAGCGTAACTCATGGACACAGACATTGGTATGGGAAAAGCCTGGGGGTTGGATAAATGTGGTGTGGAGGGGATCAGTGGAGATAAAAAGGGGAAATCTGTAATATTCTCAACAATAAAGATAAAGAAACTTAAAAAGTAAAATAAAAGTGGAAAGCAAGAGGAAGCCCAGAATCCATAAGTATAAACAATTTAACTCAAGATAAATTGGCATTTTACACTCCCACCAAAAGTGTGGAAAAGGTATGAAGTTTCCTCAAAAAATTAAAAATAGCACTAACATACAATCTAGCAATCCCACCACTTGATAGGAAATGAAATCAGCATTTCTAAGATATCTGCACCCCCATGTTCACTGCAGCATTATTCACATTAGCCAAAGTATGAAAACAACCTAAGTGTCCAACAGATGAATGGATAAAGAAAATATTATCTACTTTTTAGATTTTTTTCTCAGTACATCTCCATGAAAAATAAATCATGAAATCCCTGAGTGTACTAAGCCATAGAGCAGAATCATCAATTAAGAGGGAGTGTGATTTTAGAGATGGAAACCAAAAAGTAGTACTAGTGATGCTGTTTATAACCATAAATAATATGTAATTTATGTTTTCTAAGTGTTTGAGGTTCATCTTTAAGGAACATTGACATAGAGTATGAGTTTAATATTCAAACAAGTTTCTTTAGTGAGATTATAGCCTTTTCAGTATGCCTTACCATTTATTTCAAAAGAATATAAACCAGTTAAATGTTTTTGTGCCATAGAAACCACTGAAAAATCATCATCAACTGTAGTCATCATATATTACATGTGCATCCTGCTTTCCAGGAGCATTCATTTGGACCAGACAAATGGTGGGGAGAGGTGAGCTTCAGGGACTGTTCTTCCTCCTTGGCCACCTAAACCACCACAAGACCAGTCACTGAACGTGGAATGTGATAGATTCCTCAAAGTGGATGACCAAGACGAGGCACGGACAACTGTCTACTTCCTGGGATAGCTGCTGATATTATTTGTATCTCTCTCTCTCTCTCTCTCTCTCTCTCTCTCTCTCTCTCTCTCTCACACACACACACACAGTGCTAAACACGTTACTAAGTGTTATGTGGCAAATACTTTAGGAAGTAAAACAAAAAATACCTTGTTCTTTATTATCTAAAACCATGTATCTATCATGCATTCGCTTTAAATCCTAGTAGAATGCTCCTTACTGCACTTAATGTAATCAGATCCCTGTACCTGAAAGTCATAAATACTACTAATGCATTGTTAGCATCTGAGCTATCACTCAATATAAACACATAATTCATGTATATTCTTGAATAATACAAGAGAATAATAAACAAGGACTAACACAGGACAGATGTCCTTTCTCATCCTTATTCAGCATACTGCTGGAAGTTTTCAGGTAACATTTTGTCTTATGTTGATGTATTTTAGATGTTATTAAATATCTACTGTTAATATCAAACTCTCATAAGTTGTCCGATACAGAGGAACTGCAGAGGCAAGGGAAAAATCAAAAGATGTGCCAGATGTTGTTTGAGGCATCAACTTATTCAGCCTAGATTTCTCTAAAGATTGTATAAATTATTCTCCACATAATTTCTAAAACTATTAATCATAAATAAAAGACAAAATTTAGTAATTCTGATTTTAATCTCATCTTTAGCCACTGCTATTGCTAGATGATACTTTGATCAATATTCACTCTAGAGCCAAGTTGATGTGTTTCAACAGCAGCATTTTGTTGATTCTGGCTTTTCTTTTGGACATCTTAAAAAGAAATTTGTTCCAGCAGAAATTATTTTACATTTGTAGCTATGCCTTGTATGAGTTATATACAATAGTTATCTAAACTCACTTTAAAAATCATGCTGTCAAGTATGTTCAATATTCTTTCATTTATAATAAACTATTGGTTTAACAAATAGCTGTATTTTAATATATATACATTTTGGGGGGGGGAAACTTGTGCAAACTCATTAACAAACTATTAAAACTGCATCTCTGTGACACTACAATTCCCCAAATTCCCCACATGTTATTTAGAAACTGTTATAGCTTCTTAGTACTAAAAAAAATATTAATCTTTAAGAATAATTGGATATAATTTTATAAATATTTTGTTAGTTGATCTCATAATGATTTATACCCAATTTAATAAAAACACACTTCATGTTATAAAATGATGTATTTTTAAAAATATTTAATTGCTCTTAAGTATACATTTTTAACAATACCATTTTACATATACACACAGAAATCTTGCAATACATAAATGTGTAATATTGTGCTATGTCTTTAAATACTGTAGTCACCAAAATTGCTGTGGGAAATGTAAGAATTGGAAAGTATACCATAAATTTAATTTATAAAGTACTATATATCTCATTAGTTCTTTGCAAATTACTCTGTTGGCCCCAAAGCATTTTAGTATAAAATAAATTACCAAATAATGAATATTTTGGGAACCTCACGAACTTCAAATAGTAATAATGCATTACATTCATATGAGTTTTTAACTTGCTTTGATTTCATTTCCTTCTCTGGGCTTATGAGTATTATGAACTTTTCTCCACTGTGTACATTTTTAAAGATATGCAATTTTGTATAAAAAAAAGTGAAGCTTTTCATTTTTAAGGTAAAAATATTAGGGACTTAAATGTTGCTGAGAAACACATGCATTATGCAGAAGACAGGAAGAAAGGATTGCCCTAGGTGCAGGTCTGAAGATATAAATAATCATGCATAAAATTAAAAGGTATTTCAGATCCACTTGCTGTAGCCTTTAAAGGCCAAATGAAGAGCTTTATTTAGCTTATAAGACTTGAATTAAAAACAGTGTATTTGTGTGCACATGTGTATACATGTGGGTATGTGGTTTAACATGATAGTGGTTTAATCAAAAACATTATTAAAGCAACAGCATTGAGACGTGATCAGATCAGTGTGTGAGGAGAGTAACATGGCTAAAGAAGTAAGGACATTATGGATGGAGTGTAAATGTGTGGTGAGAAGTTTCTGAGCTGAAATAGATATCAGAAATATTAAGAAGCAATGACAGAGAAAAGCAACAAAATGGAGACTTTAAAGAATTTTGTGAAAATAATGTATAAGGAGAATTATAAAAAGAATTGGCATGTTTGACATATACATAGTAACATTTTTAAAATTAAGTGAATGAATAAATTAATAGATGTCATAAGGGGAAGAGATACTTAAAAAAAAAAAATTTATTTTGAACCAAAAGCTCTTCTCATACATTGTTTTCTTTTAACTCTAAAACTGATTCTTTAACTTTTTATTTTGAACAATTTTTGATTTGCAGAAGTGTACAAAGGTAACACAGGGCCCTCTGTACCCTTCTCCCAGCTTCACTTATATTAACATCTTATGTAAGCATGGTATATTTATCAAATCTAAGAGGTAAATATTGTTACAATACAAATAACTAAACTTCTATCTTTATTTAGATCTCAAGTGTTTTCCCACCGGCGCCCTGTATCTATCCCGGATCCAGCCTAGGGTACCACGTTACATTGAGCCATTAAGTCTCTTTAAGACAACTCCAACGTATTACTTTCTATCACCATTTTCCCTTGTCTTTTGTGAATAGTATTGGTCAGGTAACTTGTAGAATATCTCTCAGTTTGTGTTTGTCCATTGTTTTTTATGATCAGACTGCAATTATGGGTTTTGGTGAAGAATACTGCAAAGATGAAGGGGCCTTCTTGAGCATCAAGGGGTAGATGATGCATCCATAACTAATTATATATGATGTGGACTTTGAACACTTGGTTAAGGTGGGATCTGCCAGGTTTCTCCACTGTAAGGTTACCATTTATTCCTTTCCTTAAGTCTTGGTTGGAACTGAGTCCAGCCCAAAATCAACGAGGAAGAGGAATTAAGCTCCCCTTTCTTGTAGGGGTAATATATATCTACACAAATTCTTATGTAAAAATGATTTATCACTTCTTCATTTATTGATTTGTCCAATAATTTATGTCAACATGGATTCATGAGTATTTATTTTGTAATTGGGGTTATAATTCAGCACTACTATTATTTATAGTGTTCCAGATTTGACCATTCGGAGCTTTTATTTTTGATACTTTTAAAAATTGTACTTTAAAATAAAATTAGAAAAACATGCACAGAAATTCATGGCTTTATGATATAGCATAAGGTAAACATCCTTGTAAACACCACTGAGAATTAAAAATAGGATTTTCTGGCTACCTTAGAAACTCCCTCCATGATTCCTGCCCCTTCCTTCTCTGAAATAATGGCTATCCTAACTTATGGGAACCCCTTCCCTGCATTTCTTAATACTTCTATCACCAAGTTATGTATATTTAGACACTATAGTTTAGTCTTTTCCATGTTTTTTAACTTGACATGTCTTTTAAATCTCTCTTTATAGGCCCCATTAATTTTTCTTTTCATTTAATTTAACATATTAAGGTACTCAGGACATTTAACTTATAAAGTTTCTCAAAACCTGGACTTTGTTGATGCCACACTCGTGGTGTAGCACTGCATGTTCATCAGTTCTCTGTATGTCCACTAGTTGGAAGCTGGAGTCAGAGGTTTCATTCAACTCATATTCATTCCCTTTGGCAAAACTCTAAGCTGTTAGGTTTTTCCATCATCTGACACATAATGTCTGATATTTTTCTTTTGCTTTTTGTCATGTTAGCAGTGTTTAATGTTCATTGTTCAGATCCATTAATTTATTGAGGCTTACAAAATTTTGATATTGTCATCTTGTTTTTATTTATCAGCTAAAAATAATTTTATAAGGGAAGGTAGAAAAATGATTGATGCACTTATTTTATTTACACTGTTTTTAAGATTGCAAATTGGTTTTCCTGACATCTACAGAGTTCATTTATTTAGGTTTTGAATATCACTATAAAACTGAAGATAATAAACCTATTTGATGGGTCTCAATCCATTTATATTTTATCTATTAATTGAATTGCAAATTGTTCCATCTTTGGTTAGTAAGAGCCTCCTCAAGTTGGCTCCAGAGTCTTATTAACATAACCCCAGTGACTTCCATGACTTCCTTAAGGTCTTATTTGTTAAATCTTGTACAGTTCTTACCTCCTACTATACAATTCCTGTAGGGAGGCTGTTCCTGAACAAGGAACAACTCAAACAAAAAAATGGGCCTAGGGTTTTACAGAGGTGACTTAAACGAGGGAGTCACTGAGGGAGGAGGGAGGTCAGTCTTGTCAGAGAGTGTGACAGTCCTTCCCAGAAAGCCGCCTCTCAGGATGGAAAGCGTGGGGGATTCTCAACCCGCTGATTTCTGTGATAACAGAGTTCAGATAAATTTCAACATTGTTCATAATGCAATGGTACCAAATGCAGTGACTGATTTAATCTAAATTTCGGCTGTGGGGAAAGCTCCTCAGAGGATGTGGCATTTTATGTGGAATTTTAAGGGTTTTAAGTAGTTATTACCTATATGAGGGAGGCGCAGGAAGGAAACATTTACAATTCTGGAGGCTACAGATCATGGAGAGTTGGACAAATTAAAGTTCAGTATAGCTGGAATTAGCATGAGCCTGATGGAGGTTGGAAGGATGAGGTAGTTGATTCTGGAGAGGTAAGAAGGAATGAGACTGTTCATGCATTTTGGATATTTCAAGGAATATATAATTTATTCATAGAGCAATAAGTTCCTTCTCAAAGATTTAGAAAAGTTAAGTGATTAGATACTATGTGGTTTTAAAAGATCATTTTTCCCACCACTATCTGTGAAAGGTAATGAACTTTTCTCTGTTCACAGGGCCAGTTAATATTTTCCAGAAACAACCCATATTTAATAAAATTTTTAGGCATTTCCAGAGTGTCTGGAGATTACATTTTGAGGTGGTTTTGTCTAGTATGCTTGTGCTTGCTCTGAGATGGTGATACCGATTAAAGATGTCCCTATGCATGTTTCAGCTTGTCCTTTTCACACACTCTTGCCGAACAGTGCTGAGGACTTCTCATCCAAGTACCTCAATGTTAGTGACCTCACTGTGACTGAGGATCTAAAGTCAGGCCATGAACCTGTATGGACCCTCTCCTGGTCCACCCAGGTTGGAGATTTGACTAAGTACATAAGGGTTTCAGATGAAAAGCTACCTGGAGTGAAGCCTATTGCAACTACGTGTATAGTATATGATGGTGGAGTTTTTCTTGAACCCATATATGGAGACATGTTGATTACTGCCAGCCAAAACATTCAGATGGTTGTGGGAGTTAAATACCATACCAGCTCATTGCTCAAGTTCCTGTTCTCAAATACCTCCCAGGGTTAACGCCCCAGGTCTATTCTGTGTGGTATTCTTTTAATAGTGACATCAGTTTTGGTTTATATTACCAGAACTAGTTTCCTGATGACTTGCGGGTCTTAAAGACTGCAATGAACAAAATGAGGTGCAAATTTACTTTCTCAAATCAAAGGAATGTGATGTCTCGTGTAGACCTATTATCCATTGGAGTGCATCAAATGTAATGTTGCTGAGGCCCTTCGGCCTTGCCATCAATGCCAGTGGAGAAAGCCTCTTCCTAAAGGTGGAACTCAGGCTGGATGCTGTGGAGCCTCCCAGAGCTATCATTCTAGCTTATATGCAGGAATACAGTCCTGTCATGTAATAAATTCTGCATTTCCTATGGGGAGAGAGAGACAGAGACAAAGACAGAGACAAAGACAGAGACAGAGACAGAGACAGAGACAGAGAAGGAAAATCATCTGACAGCATGATGGGGAATGAACTGAATGACTAAAATTAGAGGCTTAGGCTAAGAAAATGTCATACATCCATGTGAGAAATGACAATGATGAATGTAAGAGAGAAGTAGGTTTCGTGACTAATATTGATAAGTTTAGTTTTGTATTTGTTGGGTTTGAGATACCTCAGATGTTCACATGGAGAAATTTATTAAGAAATTAAGTACACAGGATTGACCCTAAGAAGACAAATCTAGAGTGGATATACAGATTTGGTCATTGTCAGCATATAGATGGCTGTGTCTTCTTTGTTTTCACACACATACACACATTTACAAACGTCTCCAGCACTTCTCACCTAATGAGGACCTATTGGGAAAATCCTCTCACAGCCTCTTTTTCATTCAGAGTCCAAATCCAAAAGATGAGTCATAAAAAGCCAGTTGGTGGGGGGGACAGTGGTTAGAGCGCCAGATGGCACACCATAGAGTTAGATTCCCTGTCAAGGGCACATACTTGGGTTGCAGGTTTATTCCCAGCCAGTGGGGGGATGTGGGCAGGAGGCAACTGATGAATATGTCTCTCTCACATCAATGTTTTTCTCTCTGTCTCCTTCTCCCTCTCTCACTCCCTCCCTCCCACTCTACCTAAAAGCAATAGAAAAATATCCTCAGGTGAGGATCAATAATAATAATAATAATAATAATAATAGTATAACTTATCTTTTTGTCATAAGAACTGTCTTAATATCGATGATAATAAAAATTGGTATAACCAGATGCCTTTGCCATGTTAACAAGTCCATAAAACTATGTGTAGAAAGAAAAAATGTTGCAGAATTTTATTGTCATTTTTACTTTTCCTAGCTATTTTCTGCATACTGAGACTTTTGATTTGTTACTTTTTATACAACAGGGAATTTGATTTTAGTCTTATGTTATTATAAATATGTTTTATCTTATTCTCATAAACTGCATAAACCCTAAAATAAGCTATTCCATTATAAACCTATAGATTTAATTTTAAATAGTACTCCTGGATTCTGGGAGGAAATTCCTGGAATAAGTAAATCAGAGGTGAAATAAAGACCCACAGTATGATAGCAAGAAAAGAATGGGTAAAGGAAAAGGAGAGGTGGAGAAAGAAATAAAACTAAAAGCACTAAGACATTTATCTTCCTGCTCTTCAATGTACATGGTTATCACAAAGGAAGAAATAAGATTCATTATTAAAAAGGAGCGGCTGTGGGTATAAACTTATCTTTCTTATAAAAGAAAGGAGAAAATTATAATTTTCAATAGATGTGCTATTGAACTCAAGGGGCTCGCTGCTCCAGGTGTCTCTTCAAGAGCAAGGCATTATTGCTGTTAGGTGGTTTTATTTGCTTGCAGCCAGTAAAGGAGACAGGGGATTCATAGTCAAACCTCTCTCCCAGAAAGTAGGTTTAGTTATTTCTTATATGGTGATGGGCAAAAGCAGATTTACAGTTGTAACATTCTTTTAAGTTAGTAAAGCTGTTGTAAAAATAATAACCTGCATGTCTTTTTCCATACAAACAACTGAAAACCTACTTTTGCCCACCTCTTTAAAACCTACATTTTCGCCCGGCCGAGTGTGGCTCAGCGGTTGAGCGTCGACCTGGGATCCAGGCAATCGGGGTTCGATTCCTGGTCAAGGCACATGCCCGGGTTGCGGGCTCGATCAATGACTCTCTCATCATTGGTGTTTCTATCTCTCTCTCTCCCTCTCCTTTCCTCTCTCTGAAATCAATAAAGATATAAAAATAAATAAAACCTACATTTTCCCACCTGTGTCTACACTAGTTGTTAAATTACTTGTTGATTTCTCCTTTGAAGATGGCCGAACTTACCTGGTTGAGTTCAGGAAAAGATCATTTGATTATAAGGGCCTCTGCAAAATACTGTGCTGCATTTTTACATTTAGCAAGAAGAGTATTAGTAAGAACCACCCAGACCCTGAGGCCCTTGTTCTCTCTGACAGGTATAGCTGAATGGTACTTAAGAAAGATAAAAGTTAAGTGAAGAGGAGAAGAAAGGGTAGATGGTCCAGGTTGGGAGGCAACAGTATCAGAAGAAGACATACCTTCGTGTACCTACCACCAAGGCCAAGAACAGAACACTGCCAGAACCCTAACACCTACCGTGTGCCTCTTCTCAGCTGCAATGTCCTTGTTAACCCCTAGAATTGTTACTTTGAGGATTCTATGTAATAATTTCCTTGGTTTTCTTTATAGCTTTAATATCTATGTCTACATCTCTAGAAATTATAGTTTAGTTGTTCCTGGGTTTTTTTGTGTGTGTGTATCTTTTTTATATATTGAAACACACTATATCTATTTTAAGTGTCTTGCTTCCATTTCTTAATACTACAGTCTCTAAGATTCATCCAGGTTATTTGAATATAACTATAGCTTGTTCATTGGCACTGCTATTTATCCATTCAACAGTTGAAAACAGTTGAGTTGTGTACTGGATTTTTTGATAAAAGATTCTGTATGTATTTTTATGGATAGAATTTAAAAACACTTTAAAATCTCAATAATTTCAGCCTGGCTGGCATGGCTCAGCTGTTGAGCATCGACCTAGGATCCAGGAGATGGAGGTTTAATTCCTGGTCAGAGCACATGCACAGGTTCAGGGCTCCATTCCCAGTAGGGGGCAGCCGATCAATAACTCTCTCATCATTGGTGTTTCTATCTCTCTCTCCCTCTCCCTTCCTCTCTCTGAAATCAATAAAAACATAAAAAAAGAAACTTTTTAAAAAATAATAAAATCTCAATAATTTCAAAACAACATCAAGATAGGCAGCAAGTACTGTCCTTTTGTTTTCAGATGAGAGCAAAATGAGAAAGATAATCTGAGCAATGTTATGAACATCATACAACTTGCCCAGAGCACTAAACTGCTACAAATTAATGTTTCTCTAAGTTCACTACTATTGATATTTGAAAGGGTCTAATAAGTAGCTCCTTTTTCCTTGCTCTCAAATTCTGTAACAACTGAGGAGACAAAAGGAAGGCACAATGGGAGCTCAAAATACTTTCAATTACTGATTAAGCTAACACTGAAGAAACTGGCGTTTAGATATGTGGAAGTCAGAAGCTTCCCAGTGTTGAACCCCAGACTTAGGAAGAACTATTCAGCCTGAGACTGGCTGAGTCAATAGACCGTGGGCCTCCCCACATGGGAACTTGTTTTGTGAAACATTTTTTGGGGGGGAACAGAACTGAACGTCTGACTTCTGAAGGAGATAAATGGCAACGAGAATAGGATGAAAGCAAGCGACCAGGTTTCCTTTCTTTCCCTAATTCCTCATCCAACTCACCAATAGATTCACTCTTCTCCCTATTCCCTCAACTCCGGCCTCGCCCATCTGCTAAGGAGCATGAGGAGAAAGGTGGAGAAAGGCCAAAACTGTTACATCAATTGATACCCTTCACACAAAAATATAGAACATGGGGAAAGGAAAATTTTCCTCCTCAACCCTCAATTCTATAGGAATACTGGATCCCCTTAGATTATTGTGAAACACATCTATGAGGGGTAGCTGAAGGGATAATTCATGTTTTTCTAATTGCCTCAGTTACCCCAGAGCATCAATATTTTTATTCTTTCTCCAGATTTTGTGGTCTCTCAGGTGAATAAACAATAGACACTTAGCCCGCTTAGCTCAGCAGTTCTTCAGACACTCTCAGACATGCCTGAATACTACAGTGCACACACCTTCAGCACATGCTGCATGCTCTGACAGGAGAATTTATAGTGCAAACTCCACCTGACTCTGTTTCAGCTCATGCTTCTTATTCAGTCATCTCCTAAGTTGAAGATGTCTAAATCCAGTTGTCTTTCCCTATGAATCCCAATTGCAACTTCCACTAAGAGTTTCTTAAATCATATATCTGGAGCTTTTAGGAAATAAAAACTCAGAGTCATCTGGTTCAAATACTCTCCTGATGTCTGAAGCTGCTCTATGATAATAAGCCCAAATAGTTGTCCTATTTTGCTTCAAAATATTTTCTTCTTGAAGAAGTACATTTCTCTTCTGGGTGGTATTAGAAAGTAGGTTTCTTATTTTGAATTAAAGTATGTGCTGTGATCTGAATGCCTGTGTCCCCCCAAAAAATTGCATGTTGAAATCCTAATGCCCAGTGTGATGGCACTAGGAGGTGAGGCCTGTGGAAGGTGTTTAGGTCATAAAGGTGGAAACTTCATGAGTGGTATTAATGTTCTTATAAAAGAAAAACCACAAAGCACCCTTCCCTTCCACATGTGAGGACAGTGAAAAGTCTGCATCTCAGAAGAGTGCCCTCACTTGGCCTTTCTGGCACCCTGATCTCAGACTTCTAATTGTGAGAAATAAATTTCTGTTTTTTATAAGCTGCTCAGTCTGTGGTATTTTGTAATAGCAGCCTGAATGGACTAATACAGTATTACTTCCAATAATTTACATGTATTGGTTCCAGAACAAGCTTATCACAACTTCCAAATGGCATAGCCTCAAATGTTTAAATATAGTTACCATAGCCCCTTTTATGAATTAAATATTCCCGGTTCTTTTGATTTTGTATCACTTGATTTTATTTTGATTTATGTAATAATTGTAATTTCTTTTATCTGAATATGCTATTCTTTATACCTTAATGTGATTCATAGAACTAAGCGTTCTGATTGTGACTTGACAAATGCAAGGTAATTCTTTTGAACTTGCATAACATTTTCCCTGTACCTGTAGAAATACTCATTAATGTCTGAATTATATTTTTCCTATTCAGTAAACTTTTTTTTTTAATTTATCTTTATTGTTGAAAGTATTACAGGTGTCCCATTTTTTCCCCCAATTGACCCCCTCCACTTTGCTCCCACCCCCTCCCCAGGCCCTCACCCTGTTATTAACTGTGTCCATGGGTTATGCATATATGCACATAACTTCTTTGGTTAATCTCTTCCCACCCTCCACCCCCCTTCCCTCTTTTCTCTGAAATATGATCGTCTGTTGCATGTGTCAATGTCTCTGGATCTATTTAGCTCATCAGATTCTTTTGTTCATTAACATCTTCTTAAAGAAGACCCTTCAACTTTTCCTGTAGTGCTGGTCTGGTGGTGATGAACTCCTCTAGCTTTTTCTTATCTGTGAAGCTCTTTATTTGACCTTCAATTCTAAATGATAGCTTTGCTGGGTTGTAGTTCCATTTTTCATCATTTTGAATATTTCTTGCCACTCCTGTCTGGCCTGCAAAGTTTCTGTTGAGAAATCAGCTGACAGTCATATGGGTGCTCCCTTGTAGGTAACTAACTACTTTTCTCTTGCTGCTTTTAAGATTCTCTCTTTGTCTTTAACCTTTGCCATTTTAATTATGATGTGTCTTGCTGTGGGCCTCTTTGGGTTCCTCTTGTTTGGGACTCTGTGCTTCCTGGACTTGTAAGTCTACTTCTTTCACCAGGTAAGGGAAGTTTTCTATAATTATTTTTTCAAATAGGTTTTCAATTTCTTGCTCTCTTTCTTCCTCTTCTGGCACCCCAATAATACAAATGAATGTTGGGCCTCTTGAAGTTGTCCCAGAGGCTCCTGATACTATTTTCATATTTCTGGATTCTTTTTTCTTTTTGCTCATCTGGTTGGGTGTTTTTTGTTTCCTCAATTCCAGATTGCTGATTTGATTCTTAATGTCCTCTACTCTGCTGTTGATTCCATGTAAATTTTCTTCATTTCAGTTCCTATAGCCTTCATTTCAAATTGGTACTTTATTAAGTAATCGATTTTCTCAGTTATTCCCTAATACTCTGCTTAAACATCCTTATAAACAAAATTCTAAACTCTGTATCTGTTAGCTTGCTTGGATCTATTTCATTTAGTTCCTCTTCTAGAGACTTCTTTTGTTCTTTCTTTTGTGACATGTTTCTTTGCCTCCGCAATTTGGCGGCTTCTGGGTATTTGTTTCGATGTATTAGGTAGAGCTGTTATGTCTCCTTGAATTGGTAGAGTGGCTTTGTGTAGTAGGTGTCCTGTAGGGTCCAGTGGCTTAGCCTCCCCCCTCACCTGAGCTGGGCCTTCTGGGTGCTCCCTTGTGTGGGCTGTGTGCACTGTCCTGTTGTAGTTGAGCCTTGATTGCTATTCGCGTCCCTGGGAGGAATTAACCCCCAGGCCAATCAGCTGTGAGGACCAGCTGCAACTACAGCCAAAGAGCTGCTGTGCTGGAGACACCCCTATGGATCAGGATTTACTTCATTGGAGCTTTGGTGTTCACCAAGTGTGCCCCTTGAGTGTCACTTCCTATTCAGTAAGCTTCTTAATATAAATTCCAGGTTCCTTTTAACTTTGTATTCCCTAAAACTTCAGTGCTTTTTTAAAAAATGGTTCTCAGTAACTATCAGAAAACAAATGTGTGGTTAGCTGTATAAGATTCCCCAAAGATGTTTATACCCAGATACCTGGAAACTCTGAAATGTTACCTTATGTTGCAAAAGGAAGTTTACAGATGATATTGAAACAAGAAAACTATTTTGGTTATCAGGGCAAGCTCAATAAAATGACAAAGAGAAAGCTATATGAAAATAGAAGCTAAAACCAGAGTTATTTGGGGTAAGAAATCAAGGAATGCAGGCAGCCTCTAGAAACTAGGGGAGGCAAGTTAATGGTTTCTCCCCAAAGGAAACACAACCCTGTGATTCATTTCAAACTTCTGACCTCCAGAACTATAGAAAAATAAATATGTGTTTCAAGCCACTAAATTTGTGGTAATTTGTTACAATAATAACAAATTAGAAAACGAATGCAGAATGGAATAATAAGTGACTTTAAATCTGCCAAAGTGAATATTGTTTTGAAATAAAACTTTTAGAAAACAGATAATCCTTTTGTGGATTAATAAAATACATGTTAATTAAGATGGCCACCAGAGTATACAGGTTATTTGTGTATGTATTCCTGCTTATGTGACATTTAACTGAAAACCAAGATTTTAAAGTATAAAAGATTATTTCCATGCCCCCCTCGATGGCATTTCCTTTCCTTCCTTTAGAGGACCATTTTATCAGAATATTCTCATTTTGTGGTAAGAACTATAATGAGTAGTGCTGAAATTGTAGGGTTCATCATTCTGATCTGTTAATTGAAAAATAATTACAACCAAACTGAAACTAAAATCACCAAGGCTTTATTTTTTAAATAACTACACTAAGGAATTATTATAATTCCAGAACCAGTTTCACTAATTACCTTCTCTGAAGATACAAACAGAAAGTGGTATCTGGTGTTCTCTAAGCTCATCAAATTTGTCCTGGAGTAATAGTTTCTCATTTGTAGTCTGAGTGTTTCATTCAGTGCCCCATTTATCAAATCTGACATAAGAGTATGAAATCTAACAGCTTCCACAAGGAGCTGAAAAGCAAGGGGAAACTTCATTCAGCAGCAGTCTGTTATGGAGCCACATCTATAAAATTAATTTAATTTGCTTATATTCACACTTGAATCACAATGAAAAAACTTTATTAAGATTTTATTTTCTAATTTATTGTTAGCATTTTGTCATATGTAATTTAACCAATTCCATATCACATGAGACAATATTCACAAAAGATTCTATAGTAATACATGGAAATAATTTCAAAGTATGTAAACAATAAAAGGCAAGAATTTACCAGTGATTAGCAATGTATCTGTTTAAGCCTGATTATGCTTTAACTTAGCAATCAGTTCCAAGAGTTCATCATATATTAAGCAGAAAGGGAAAATGAAGAAATTATCTGGATAATTCATAACTTGTCAAAGTTTTCTTCAACTTGGATATATCATACAAAATTGTGTTGGTAATGTATAAGTCAAAACATATTCTCAGTTCTTAATAAAAGATTTCTATGGTCTGAATTATACTCATGATAATAGGTCATGTTCACATGGGAAACACTTATACCAAATGTAATAGTCCAGTAATGTTAAAGATTAGGCCAATACAATGTACCAGTAATCACATCTAAATAATAAGTGAGGCAAATGTTAGACAAGTAAAAAATAATATTTACTTTTGTCAATGTAATAAATGTCCAAAACTGTAGAGAATTTTTATTAGTTTATTTGAGCTTAAACTGACAACTGCTGAGAAGCAAAATCTGAATGGATTGAGAAAAATGTCCTGGAGAATGGCAGTTTTGCAGCTTATTTTATACATTATAATTAAAAGAGCCTTAAGGGGGCTTTACATGAAATCCATTGTTGATAGACTAAGGGAGCAGGAAAAAACAAAGCAGGAGAAATATCTGCAATTGAAGAAAAAACAAAATGGAGAGACCTATACTACTTTTACACTGATGGATACAGAACAGTTAATAATTAACACAGCCTGGCCGGGCGTGGCTCAGCGGTTGAGCGTCGACCTAAGATCCAGGCGATCGGGGTTCGATTCCCAGTCAGGGCACATGCCTGGGTTGCAGGCTAGGCAGCCGATCAATGACTCTCTCATCATTGATATTTCTATCTCTCTCTTTCCCCCTCCTTTCCTCTCTCTGAAATCAATAAAGATATGTTTTAAAAAAAATAATAATAACTAACACAGCTCATAGAGATGGTATTGGTGGGGGGACAAGGTAACAATGAGGGGTTCTGTGGTCTCTGCCCTGCCGCAAGCAGTTGTGCCTTGAAGTCTGAAAAAGGGGATTACACTGACATTTTAAAGCTATGTTAGATGCAAAAAGACAATAGACAGGCTCACTTCAGGGGAAGACTGGCCTTTGCCAAGGAAGCTACAGGCCTAGGACTTGACTACCTGCCATGAATTGCTTTTAGTGAGGAATTTTTATATTCAGACCATCCTATGTGGTTACTCTGGTCTCTGAGTTTGTAGGGACTCCCCATGCTGGCCTCCCCACACTTTAGTTTGAAATCATCAGATACCTGAAATTACTGAAAGTTTCAGAGTCAAAGAAATGTGGGTTTTCCTGGCCAATGTGGCTCGGTTGGTTGAGCCTCACCCCACATACTGAAAGGTCATGGGTTCAATTTCCAGGCTGAGCACATGCCCAGGTTTTGTGCTCTGTCCCCAGTCAGGGTGCGTACGGGAGGCAACCAATCAATGTTTATCTCTCACATCGTTGTTTCTCTCTTTCTTTAAAAAAATAAATAAATAAAAATAAATAAATTAAAACATGTATTTTTTAAAAGGAGTATGGGTTTAACCATTTTCCAATAATGTGTTTGGGCAAACGATTTAGCCTCTTGGCTGTCATTCAATCATTTATAATATACAGAGTAGCAACACCTACTTTGTCTTATACTTATGTCTAGATAAAACATATACAAGCAAGCCTTTTGTCTCTGCTGTTCTGTCCACCTGCAGTGGCTAACAGTGCACATAATAATCTTCATTTTAATACTGTTGAATAAATGATTAGCATACAGATCACACAATAAATGTAACTGTTAATATTAGGTATATAACTTCAATTCTCCATTAAGTTTCATTCTGCCTTCAGAAATATCACATATCAGAGAAAAGCACTTAAATCACATGACATGTGCTCCTGTTTTATACGTTGTTTTGCATGTGAATTCAAAGAATGTGTGGGAGCTGATGTGTATTAAAGAAACACTGGATGTTGAAATCAATCCACCAGCTCTGCAATCTCAGAGATTTAACACAATAGAAATTCAATTTGTTCTTTTGTGAAGCCCAATCAGTGTGTGTATGGGTGGGGTGGCCTGAGGGTAGTCTGGGTGGTGGTAGGGGAATGCTGTGCTTCACAGTCATCAAGAACCTAAGCTCCTTTCCTCTTGAGTCAGCCCTGCCATGCACCCTCACAGTCCTTGCCACTTTCCCAGTGTTGGAAAAGTGATATATATCAATTCCACTTACTTTTCATATTCATAATTTAGTTTATGGCAATACCAAACTCCAAGAGAAGAGAGGGGGGAAAATATGCCTCTGTGAACAACTAACTGTTCTCTATTACAGTCTGCCCTTATGGTCACCAAGAATCCATTCATTTTCCCACACATATTGACACAAAACTCTTTTCTTCCCCAGCTCAAACTACCCAAAGCCTCATCCAGTCACTGTATCAATCAAAAGTCCAGGATCTGTGGAAGATATGCCATCTTTCCTATCAGCCCATGAGGTCTGATGTATTTCTTTACTATATAATGACTTATTAACTAAAAGGTATATCATCTTTCTCTCCAACACATTATTTGGAATGGGTGGAACAGGAATAAAAAAATTGCAATAAAAATGTGTACTTGAAAAAGAGATGAAGGAAAAAATCAAAAGTCACTGGTCCCTATCCATTCTCATGTTCTCCAGGGTAAGAATTCAGTTTTTTGCTGGATCTAGTAGATGTTCCTTGACTATACTCTAGATCTGATCTCTGAGAGGATTTTCCTTGCCCATTATTTTCTGTGGACGTGTCAGAAGTCAATGTTGGGAGTATGCCTTCCTGAGAGTATCCCAGGATTCACAGCTGATTTCTTATTTTAAAAAAGTTTAGGAGATTAAGAATTATATTGAATTGAAAACAAGCCAAGATGCTTCACCTGGGTTTGAATGAGTGCGTGTATATGTGTGTGCTATGGTCTGAATGCTTATTTCTCCCCAAATTTATATGTAAAAATCCTAATGCCCAAAGTGATGGCATTAGGAAGTAGAGCCTCGGAAGCTGCTTAAGTCATCAAGATGGAGCCCTAATGATGGGATTAGTGCTCTCAGAGACTCCACAGAACTCCATCACCTCCTCTGCCATGTGAGGATATAAGAAGTCTGCAACCTGAAAGAGGGCCTTCACCCTGATCTCAAACTTCCGGCTGTGAGAAATAAATTTCTGCTGTTTAAAAGTTACCCAGTCTGTGGTATTTTGTTATAGCGGCCCACATGGGCTAAGCAGAAGATTAGTACTGAGAACTGAGGGTGCTGATGTAACAAATATCTGCCCAGTGTGTCTGGAAGGTGGGACCACTGCCCCAGTGGGTCTTAAGATTTTGGACCTGTTTTGGGCCTGTTACTTCTTTCTTCTTTCTTATTTCCTTGGAAATGGAAGTGTTTGTCCTATGCCTCTCACCATTGTGCTTTGGAAGCCCATAACATGTTTGATTTCACAGATTCACAGCAAGAGAGTAGTTTGCCTCAGAAAGAATCATCTACCCATATTTAATTAAGATGATATTTACATAAGACTTTGGACAATGATTTTTAAGTTGGTGGTGGAACAAGGTAAGACTTTGGGGGTCGTTAGGATGAAATGAATGTATTCTGCAGATGAAAAGGACATAAATTTAGGGGGCATGGGCAGAATGCTATGGTCTAAATGTTTATGTCCCCCTATACTTCATATGTTAAAATCCTATAATAAAATCCTGATAATATTAGGAAGTAGAGCCTTTGGAAGGTATTTAGGTCACAAGGATAGACGTCTCATGAATAGGATTAGTGCTTTTATAAAGAGACTCACAGATGACCTCCCTTACCCCTTCTGCCATGATGCAATACAATAAGAAGTCTGCAGCCCAGAAAGAGGCCCTCATCCAACCAAATGTGCGCACCTGATCTCAGACTTCCAGCCTCCAGGACTGTGAGAAATACATTTCTATTGTTTGTAAGCTACCCAATCTGTGGTATTTTGTTAAAGCAGCTTGAAGGGACTGAGACAGTGTATGTGTGTGTGTCTGTGTGTCTGTGTATGTCTTTGAATGTATGTGCACTTGTGGGCACATTATAATTCTCGCAGCTGTTTAGTTTAACTTGTGATCTATTGCAATACATTTCCATGTGCCAGTAACCATATCCAGTTTGTTCCTTGACATAATTGTCCCAGCTTTATTTCTTTGATTCCTTACTTAGACATCTTCTCTCTCAACTTAGTGGATTAATTTGAAGTCATCTGGAACAGTATTTGTGGGAAATGTAATGCCCCTAAACAGATCTTTGCTTTATTACCATTATTGCCATTTCTTTATTCATTTGAAAAGTCCCACTGTGGCATTGAGGCTCAATCTTTTTTTATCATATATTTTTAGTACTTAGCTACTTAGACTCTAATAGCATTTGGCTTTTCCAAGCCTGCAAGACCCATGTTTTCCTCAAGTCTTACTAATATCTTTGTTCTCTGAAAACCAGGCCCTTTTTACCTAAGTGTATCCCTTTCATGAAATATATTGTTGGAAGTAGAAAGTAAAAGTCACATACAACATTCCTTGACTATTTCCAACCACTCTCCCTAGAGCTACAGGGTCAGGAGGCTAGGCTCGGCCAACTGAGGTTTTTGCACTACCTGCCTACTGTGGCTGTCCCTCTTAAATATTTGTATTTACAATTTGTATTAGTCAAGGTAGTATCATAAAACACAACTCCAGAATCTCAGTGACTTAACAAGTCAGAAGTTTATTTCTTAATGATGTAAAGTCTAGTCAGTGAAAGGGCATGTGATGAGTCCTCCACTGAGAGACCTTCACTCCTTTCCTATTGTGAAGCTGCCCCATCTACATTTTTGGAGTTTTCTACAGTTAGCAAAATAAGGGTGGGAGAAAAGAGAAGGGAGGATCATGAAAGAAATTATCATGGAACAACCTGAAAATACTTACATTACCTACTCCCACATTCCAATGGTCAAAGGGACAAATCTAATTGAAAAGCAAGCTGGGGAATTTGGTCTAGAAGTATGCTCAAAAGAAAATGGAAACTGGATTGTTAAACAACTAGCTATTCTTTGCCACCAGAGTAAGGGTGTGACATGCATTTCTCTACTCCTTAAACTATTTGAAGTCTGACAAGACAGGGCAATGTGGTATTGTGATCATAAGGTATTCAATCTAATAACAATTTTTCTAAGTCTGTAGAATCAAAATATAGTCATTATCAGAGTAAATAAAAATTGTTAAGTAATAAAATTTTAATTCTAAGTTCTAATCATTTAATAGATTAGAAAAAATCATCAAATTCTTACCTTATTTTAAATTTCACTCTGAAATAATTTATTACTGTTAGTAAGCAAATGCATACCAATCTATAACAGCAAAAAAGTATGCAAGTATCCACTTTTGTACTCTTGGCTTGAATCAGGCACTTCTTTAAGAAAAATCTGGTAGTATTCGCTAATTTCATCAAGGAATAAAACCTTAGCACCAATGACACTAACATTTCCCCATATCAAATAGAAAGTGTACCATCCAATAAGTCAATTTATTCTGCAATATCACAATGTGGTTATACAGTTCCAATTCATCCTGAAAGCACTTTAACATCATTTTTATAGAAAGCCAGACAATTTAGAGGGTCTTAGAGATTTTCTTTTATGATTGATATGTACATTGGTAAGATTAAATCTTAAAATTTCTTAAGCTTCAATGCAAAAGTTCCACAATGTGAGGTTCAGAGAACTGATTTTATGGACTTATTAATGTATTTGAAAAAAAATGTCTGTTTTTAACTAAAAATGTTGGTCATCTTTGCTGGTATTAATGTCTACTTTTGGACACAGTTCAGATGGTATTCAGTATGAAGAAAAAATAGGCAAGATATTATATTTTCACAACAAAAATGTCAAATCTCCAATATAAGTCTGGTGTAAAAATTTAGGCTTCTTATATTCAGGCACAAAAATGTTTTCTGCTTTTATGTATTAAGAAGCAAGTGGTACTGGGCTATTTTTCTCACTGTATACAACTATAAAAGTAGAAAAACATAAAAAAAAGCAGTTTTCAGATATTGGACAATAGGCAACGCACAACCATGATCCATGAAAGAAAGGAAACACATGAGAGAAACTCTACAAATGCCAACTTTCTTCTGAGAAGACATTTCTCATTCTGACAGGAAGGTAGAATGTAAAGAGCCTGAAAGTCCTGATTCGGTGGGGAGACAGAGCAGAGTCTAGGGAGGCTAAGGCAGCTGGAATTTGCAGGGCAGAGTGTCAGAGGCAAGGACCTTTACTGAGAAATAGCTTCAGAAATTGGCATGTTATCCCTTTCTAATCTTCTGCATTATACTAATATGTACATAAATAGGGTAAAATTCCATGAGGCTAAGAAAATAACAATTGCCAAGGAGGTGCAAACTAAACAACTGTCTGAGCTTACATAGACCTAGGAGCTGTTCAGATTTTCACCAGCCAGAGGAGAGACAGCTGAATACTTGAGGCAACTGGGAAAAACACGAGATCATGCTTCAGGAGAAAGCATAAGTTAGCCCTAAAGTAAAGACTATTTTGACCCATCTAAACAAGATAATCTACAAGTAACTACCTGCAAAACAAACTTCAACACAGAAAGAAACAGATAATGTGCCCCATAGCTGGCCAATATAAATAGACATAGACACAACAAATGTAGTATCTAGAAGAGCTGAGAAATGTTGTTAGACTGTCCTGTTTAAGTCTAGAGATTATTTTTATTGATTCATTTACTAGAGTGCTTCATATATCTACCCTTTTGTTTCATTTTTAATTGGTGATTGGCTTTTATAAAATTTAGTATTTTATGTGTTATAAGAAACCAAATTCAATCAGTTTTCATATTTAAGGTATATACTATAATAAAATATAAAATAAGATTTTGTTCAAATACACGTCAGAAAACAGTTAAGTGTGAAAATAACATTTTTACAAAATTTTTTTTTTAATCAATAATGTGACGCTAAGATTTAAGGTAGGAATGAGTTCTATCTTGCATAATCACTAATTTATGTCTGATTAAAAAATAAATATTAACATTAATTTCCTCTGAGAAAAAGTCTTTTAAGTCATGTGTAAAAATTTTCATAACAAACTATATATTATCCCTAATATCTTTTTTAGAAAGAATACTAACTTATATGTTCTGAACATTTTAAAATTAACTTCAGTTGATTAATAAGCATAAGTTTTAATGGAGATGATTTTCTGCTATTAAAAATGAGCACTGTGAGTGACTAAATATATTAAATTCAGATATCTATTGAGACTTGCTACTAATTTATCATCTGAGTAAATAGGTATAAATTAGCTAATAATCCATACAAATCCTATTATCAACAATAAAGTACTAGATATCAGTGAACTTATTCAAAGGATTAGTTTCTTAATGTTAGCCTCTGTAGCACTGTTAAGAAAGTCTTTTTAGAAAGTAAACTATAATTTGCATATGCAGTCTTATATCAGGGTAATTATTTATAAATGTCATTTTGACATTTGGACCATGTCCATGCATTAATATTACTGAAATATAAATTTAAGAATGATTGCTCTCAAATAATTATTGCTTCTAATAAATGGATAAACAACATTAATAAATATACATTAATCCTAGCATAGTAATCCTATATTCAGGTTCATTCCTCAACCCATGATTAATTAAAAACCTGATACTGAAAAGGAACAGAGTTATTTGTAAATTTATAAAAAGAATTCCACATAAAGTTTTCACTTAGACTAGGACAGAGTACTGCAACATTGAAGTAATTTGCACATAGCAGATGCAGCTCATATACATATACATTCCCTTAGATACTCAGAAGGAAACCAAGATCAACTCTTGCTCTAATACTGAATTTCACATTAACTCAAGAATCACTTATCACTTTCCAGGTGAATTCAGGTAATTTTAAGCAGCATGAACTATTAATTGTTTGAATTGGTACATAATTTTCTTTAAGGGAGCATTTTAAAGAGCTTTATTAGCACAATTTTCTTAGTAACATTTTGAAGTATTATAGGTCAAAATTCAATTCAAAAAGTAAAACTCTAGCAAACATTTTTAGGTGAAAAGGTTTTTAAGCCTTAATAATGTTGCAGAATTTAATTTTCACTATTTATTACTGATAACAAGACTACATTTTCAGTTATCCAAACCCTTTCTAGTTCTAAAGGAATGTGGGGGGTAAAAATCACCAAAAACATCTTGGTAAAGACTAGACTTTTTGTGAGTAGTTATCTATTTGTTTATTTTTTTGGTTGTTGTTATTATTAATTGACAAAACTAAGATAAAAATAGTAATTTTGATGGCCTTATTTAGGAAAGTATAAATTTTTAATTCTATAACAACACCCCCACCACTTTTAAAATTCTTCATTAATTCATAATTATCACAGAGATTTGGTCTCAATGAAGGTAGAAAATATGAATTGGAATAGTAAGAATAAAGTCAGAAAAATAATCCAAACAAAAGCTTTAAAAGGCAAATCTAAGGTAGAGATAGTAAAATTGTAGAGGAGAAGAGATAGGTGAGGCATATAAAGTTTAATTTAGTAGAGATTCTGAAATATAAAGAGAATGGTTGGTTAATCATAGAACAGATTCATTTTGGAACTAGGTGACATCACAGAGTTCACTTTATCCAATCTCTGACATTTTCACAGATGAGAAAAATGAGGAACAACTTAGCTATAGAAACGTGCACAATTTAAGTTAGCTACTTAGAGTCAGAACTGAAGTACCAATGAAGTCAAATGTCTGGGGAGGTTCTAGACCTGCCCCCCTTAGGAATCTCAGTGTCAAATTTAAGTTTTTATTACTTGAAAATTTACTCACTTGAAAACACATTTTTTTAGTATAATCTGTAACTTTTTTGGACAGTACAGAGCATTACAGAAAGAATGCTAGATTAATAAGGATTTTTGGTTCCTACTCAGCCATTAGCTAGTTAAGTGACCTTAATAAAACATAGTAAGAGTCCATCTTTTTTCATATGAAAAGTAAATTCGATGGATTTAAAAGTCCATAAATTATACCAAAAGATTAAAACTCAATGCACATACATATTGAAACTGTACAAATAAAAACATCTGTTATGGAAATGTCCATTGTGCACTTTCTTCACAAGATTATAACTTTCCAGAAGGCAGCTTATTTTTCTAACCAATATCTTCCCAAGTGCTAGTACCAGTATATGATATCGCTGAAAATATAGATTTTAGTTATATTATGATAAAAGCAGTCCACTATAGGAAAATCAATATTTGTGTCATAAACCTTACATATAAGTAAATATAATGTGAGTATTATTTTTTTTAAGGAAATAGGTTGTTTTACAAAAGCAAGCAAATTGTTTTCTGAAGACTAAACAGTAACAAAATAATCCTTCATCTGATAAATGGTAAAATGGGATGGGCAATGGGGAAATAAACCAAATTTTTATCTTTTTGTAATTACTCAATGTAGAACCAGAGAGTAAAATTTCAATGTCATTATTTTGAATGCACCAAACTGACATGCATTTTCCCAATATGTAGAGTTCAAGATTTTACAATTTCTTGAAAAATTAATATGTAATTGTTATATGAGTCCTATCAAAACAATCAAAGACAGTGACATCAGAGCAATGGCAGCATGAGAGAGCCCATTGGCCTTTCCACATGAAATTTTAACAAGTTAAACAACTATAATTCAACAAAGAATGCCCTACTCAATTTAGAGGCATGCCTGAGAGACCCAAGCGTTGAAACATTTAAAGGTGAGCAACCAGGAATAACTGGGGACATGAGAAGGGAGGAAAGCTTGGTTGGCCCTCAGATTCAGCTCTGTAGCCAGGAGCTTGGGGTTGGCAAGGAGAGGGGTGGAAGCCAGCAGCAGCAAGCACTCCCTTCAGCTTACCAGGAGGAACAGAGAGCTGTAGGAGGCAGTCCAGCGGGGCGAGTGGAATGAACAGTGACTGAGCCAGCAGATGCCTGACAGAGTGCAGCGTTCTGCCAAGCGGCTACCCATTGTTGTGACTGGGTGTTCCTGACAACGAAACAGAACCACAGAACTCTGCCCCCAAATCCCCACCCCAGTTAGATTCCCCAAACTCACCTCCCATTGCCTTCGGTGTTGGGTCAAGAACATTTTATCTGTAAACCAAGAGCTATTGCAGTGGAACCACTGTTTCCCTTTGTTACTGATCCTCAGGTTTGGTGCTTGGGGCTGGACCCCATGGAGGTCAGGGTGGCCATTATGGTGAGGGCAAAACAAACCCCACCCCCAAGCAGCAGGGGCTGCATTGTCTTACAAAAGCTGTGGAAGTAAAGTCTGGAAGGTCATAGAGGTAAAAAAATTATTTTGATTCAGCACCATCAACCAGAAAATAGTAGAAAGACCTCTTCAGAGGATGCTGCTATAGAAGGGATATTTATGCCTAAGCTGAGGAGAGTAACAAATACCATGAATAACCATGGCAATGAGGATAATCAGAAAGAAAATAAAAAATCCCCAAAAAGTGAGCTGGAACACATGGAAATATGTGATATAAGTGACAGAGATTTCAAGATTGCAGTTCTGAAATCTTGAAAATACAAACAGGCAATTCAGTGCACTCAGAAAACAAATCTATAAACAAAGCAAGTACTTTACCAAATAGATTGAAACTTTTAAAAAGAATCAATCAGAAATCCTAGAAATGAAGTATGCAATTAAGGAGATTAGGAATGAGCTGCTGAGCATAGAAAACAGAGCCAACCAGATGGAGGAAAAGATTAGTGATATAGAAGATAGGAATTTAGAAATGACACAGAGGGAAGAAGAGGGAAACCTGAGCATAAAGAAAAATAAAAGAGCTCTATGAAAACTATCTGACTCCATCAGAAAATGCAATATTAGAATTATAGGCATTCCTGAAGAAGAGGAGAGGGAGAAGGGAACAGATAGTCTATTTAAACAAATAGTGGATGAGAACTTTCCAAAGCTATGGAAAGAACTTGATCCTTGAATCCAAGAAGCAGACAGAACGGCTAGTTACTTTAATCCCAAGAAGCTCTCTCCAAGGCACATGGTATTAAAACTCTCAAAAATTAATGACAAAGAAAAAATCCTCAAAGCAGCCAGGGAAAAGAATGAAGTGACCTACAAAGGAAAACCCATCAGAATTTCATCCAGCTTCTCAGCAGAAACTCTACAAGCCAAGCCAGAAGAGAGTGGAACCAAATATTCAAACATCTGAAAGAGAGAAATTACCAGCCACGAATAATATATCCAGCAAAATTGTCCTTTAAATATGAAGGAGAAATAAAGATGTTCCCAGACATACAGAGGCTGAGAGATTTTATCACCTGAAAATGTCTATGGCAGGAAATACTCAAGGAAATTATTCTACCTGAAACAAAGAACATAAGGTCATAACACTACAAGTAAGTTCACTAAAAAACTTACAACATAAGTGAGCATAATTTGTGACAGCAAAAACATAAAAGGGGAGAGGGTGAAGGTCTGAACTGGCAATGGAGGATGAACATCAGATGCACTCAAAAGAAAAAAAACATGACTATCGTATATATGCAAATTTATTTTTTTTTAAACCTAATGGTAACCATACACAAAAATCCCCAAACTAGGTCACATAGCTTAAAAAAGAGGACACAGAGGAAAGAAGTATGAAATACAACCAAACAAAAGCAACAGACAGAAGTACAAGAGAAAAGAACCAATGGAGGCACAGAGCTACCAGA
Organism: Miniopterus natalensis; assembly: GCF_054644295.1. Classification (NCBI taxonomy): domain Eukaryota; kingdom Metazoa; phylum Chordata; class Mammalia; order Chiroptera; family Miniopteridae; genus Miniopterus; species Miniopterus natalensis. The sequence goes on from NC_142081.1 coordinate 105,270,809, forward strand.
AAACAAAAGATAAAATGGCTATAGGAAATCCTCATATGGCAGGAATTACCCTAAATGTAAATGTTCTGAATTCACCAGTAAAGAGGCACAGAGTAGTAAAGTGGATCAAAAAACAAAACCCAACCAACTAGATGCTTCCTGCAAGGCACATCTAAGCTGCAAAGACAAAGGTAGATTCAAAGTAAAAGGGTGTAAAATGATTCTCCAAACAAATAACATCCACCGAAAAGCTGGTGTAGCCAGATTTCAAGACAACAAAGATAACGAGAGACAAAGATGGACTTTATAATGATGAGGGGGCACTACATCAAGAAAACATAACACTTCTTAATATGTATGCATCCAACCAGGGAGCCCCAAAATATAGCAACTGCTCACAGAACTAAAGGTAGAAACAGATCAAAACACAATCATAGTTAAGGACCTTGATACTACATTGACAGCTCAAACAAACAGAAAATCAATAAAGAAATATTGGTCTTAAATGAAACACTAGACCAAATAGACATAATTGACATTTACAGATCCTTTCATCCCAGAACATCAGATTATACATTCTTATCTAGTGCACATGGAACATTCTCAAGGAAATAAGTCAGTCAGTAAAAGCTAAGAACCATATGATTTTACTCACATGTGGGATATAAAACTGAAACTCGTGGACACAAACAGCAGTGTGGTGGTTGCCAGAAGGAAGGGGGTCGGGGATGGGAGGTGAAAGGGGTCTTAATATATGGTAATGGGAGAAGATATGACTTTGGGTGGTGGGCACACAGAGCAATACACAGATCTTGTAACATAGAAATCCACATCTGAAGCCTATATGTTCATATTAATCGTCACCTCAATAAATTTAATAAAGTGTTACAAAAAAACAATCCAAGACTACAACTGCTTAAACTAAAAAGGAGTAAAACCTAAAATATAAATTATTTCCTTTTTCCTATAGTCTGATTCAGTCACATGGTACACATTTTCTTAGCAAGAATATTTTGCAAAACAGGTGAATTGCTCTTTTTAAAAGTATTAATGATAAAACCTAAGCTATGACATTCTTCACAACCAGAAGAAAAATATCATTTTTGACAGACAATTTTATCCATAACATTTTAATAATTTCCAGGAAAACAAAGGAAGAAGAAAAAGGTAGAAAGGATGAGGCAACACATCATGTTGATAAGAACCGCATGCTCTGTATAGGAAATTTTTAAATTGGAAAGAATAAATGTCTATTTTACATCCCTTCCAAAATAATATGAGGACCCAAAATAATCTAAGGACCTTCCACTTTAAGAAATGGAAGACCAGTGGCCTAGTGAGAGGTAGTAACCGAGGGTCAGAGGGACAGAGCTCAGTGTTTGGAGCTCAAGGTCTGGTATTAGATGGTCCTGAATTCAAAAAACAGTTCTTCCATTTACTACTGTGTAACTTTAGGTAATTCCTTTATCTGTAAATATCCTCACCTACAAAATGAGAAAATTGTTGCTGGGAAGATTAAATGAGATAATAGAGAGAGCCTTGCACAGTGTCTGCACTTAATAAGTGCTTGGTATTATTATTAAATAATATTGATATAGGTACTTATAGAGTAATGAAAATCATCTTGAGGCTGAAAAGGCAGCTACAAATAAGGCTAAAATGTATGCTTTGGTGTAAGGAGTACCATTTTTCCTCTGTCTTCTGAGCTACACCTTTCACAGGAGAAACCTAAACTCAAACTGAAAGAATGAAAATGATGGACAAATTTTGTCATTTTTGAACGTATAAACTATCCAGTATTCCTAGAATTTGTGTGTGATGGGGAATAAAATCCCCTTCAATCAACATGCCATTTTTAAAATGTAAACTTGATATCTCCAAATAATTTTACAAAGTGATTTCAGAGGCACTGGACTTGTAGGAAAAATATAGAATGTTTTACAACTGTGTAGTTCGGTGCTTAGCTTCAATGTTTAAAACTGTAGTCTTTCTGCCCAGCAGATGTGGCTCAGCGTTTTAGAGCCAACCTATGATCCAGGAGATCAAGGTTGGATTCCCAGTCGGCACATGCCTGGGTTGCAGGCTAGATCCCCAGAGGGGGTCGTGCAGGAGGCAGCCGATCAATGACTCTCTCATCATTGATGTCCCTCTCTCTCTCTCTCTCTCTCTCTCTCTCTCTCTCTCTCTCTCTCTCTCTCCCCCTTCCTCTCTGAAATCAATAAAGATATTTAAAAAAAAACAAAAAACACAACACTGCAGTGCTTCTGGTAGGATTGATGCTAAAGAGGAAAGGATGGATCTGGTTAATGCCAAAGTTAAAGGTTCTGTGACACAGAGAAGAACCAGGAACTTGGGAATTTGGGAGGCTAGCCATCTGAGGTAGGAGTAGGTACGAATAGGGAAGAGGGTGCTTAAGGCACAGAAAATTTCCAAGATTTGACTGCTCAACAACTGAATCTCAATATCCTTAGCTTGGCCTGTATTCAAGGATCCTTGTAATTATGGTCTTTCATACCCTTCCAATGTTTGCTTTGTCTGTTTTACCTGTTTTCCAGTCAAATGAGCTAATTTTATTCTCTAAGCATGCATCTTTGTTCGCCCTCTCTGCCACCAGGAACTGTCTTTTCCCAATGCTGTATGTTCAAAAATCAAGATCAAAGACTTATATCAATTCCCACCTCGTCTATATTCTTTCTCACTTTCTATTCCCTTTTTTTTTCCCTTGTCCCTGCTGCGACCCAGAAGTTTTCTGGCAGGAGAAATTTATCTTCTTTAATTCCATAGCATTTCACCCACTTTTCTTAAGGTACTTAACACCTTTTATCTGTTCTCTCCTTGAAATCCATTTTTGATACAGATAAGTTTATAAATGCATAGAGACAGGTAAGAAAAAGAAATGACTCTACTTGGAGGGATCAAAGAGGACCCATGGAGGAGTAGTGTTATGAGAATGGTGTGGACTATTGGGAGGTTAAGAGGACAGACAGAGTAAGGAAAGCAAACAGGAAAAGCCACAGGGTTACCAGAGAACAGTTAAAATGACACAAAGTATTGGCTGGAGAACCATGAGATATAACATTAACATAAAAATATAGGGCTAGATCTTGCCCTTTAATAGCAGATCTATATATTTGGTTCAACTTTGGAGTCCCAGTGCTTTGAAGACTTTTATCTAGTGTTTCTTATCTGCTCTAAGCATCCATATTCCTGCAGTTCTCCCCGTTTTTGGTGCATTCATGATCCATTTGAGAATGTGATTTTCTGAAACACAAATCTGAGTATATCATTCTTCTGTATAAACAGTTTATTCCTTATATTAGTTGAAATCCAAACTCCTGCCCAGACTGCATGGCTCAGTGGATTAAGCATCGTCCCATGCACCAAGGGTTCACTGGTTCAATTCCCTGTCAGGTTGCTGGCTTGATCCCCAGTTTCTATCTCTTTCTCCCTCTCGCTCTAAAAAAATCAATAAAAACGTATTTTTTTAAATAAAAGAATCCAAACTCCTAAGCAGGTCACACATTACAATATTAGTTAATGCATACTTTCCCAGCTTACTTGGAGTTTTCCAAACCACTTGTTTTAGGTACTTTGCTCTTAACTAGTCCCTTTCCTAACATGTTTATCATATAAATCATACTAATTTTTCAAAGTACAATTTACTGCTTTTTTTCTTTACAAAGATTTTTCTGACACCTTTAACCTGTTACCAAGAGGCCTTAGGTGCCTCTCTGTTGTTAACACTCTGCATATACATGTCTATTCAACTGTTAACACCATTTAGTA